>NW_007726475.1:461578-465658 GCF_000696425.1 Galeopterus variegatus
ACCACTGGAAATCCATATGCAGAATAATGAAGTTAGATGCTTATCTCACACTATATATAGACTCAATTCAAAATGGGTTATTGACTTAAATGTAAGACCTGAATGTGCGAAATTACTAGAAGAAAACACAGGAAATACATTATGACATTGGTCTAAGCAATCATTTTTTTTTTTTTTTTGCTTATGAACCCAAAAGCATACGCAACAAAAACAAAAATAGATAAATGAATTACATTAAACTAAAGAGCTTCTGCCCAACAAAAACATGATGAACATAGTGAAGATCCAATCTACAAAATGGAAGTAAACATTTGCAAACCATACATTTGATAAACAGTTGATATGAAAAATATGTAAGGGATTCAAACAACTGAATCGTAAAAAATGAAAAACATATTAAAAAAATAGATGGGCAAAGGATCTTCATAAACATTTCTAAAAAGAAGACATACAAATAGCCAACAAGTAGATGAAAAAATGCTCAACATCACCAATCATCAGAAAAATGCAAATTAAATTGCAGTAAAATATACCTAATAATGGTTACAATGACTATTATTAAAAGAATGTAGGATAACAAGTGTTGAAGAGGATGTGGAGAAAAGAGAACACTTGTACACTATTGGTGGGAATGTAAATTAGTATACCCATTATGGAAAGCTGTATAAAGGTTTCCTAAAAGATTAAAAATAGAGCTACCATGTGATCCAGCACTCACACTTTTGAATATATATTCAAAGGAAATGAAATCAGTATTTCAAATCATACTTGCAATCCCATGTTCATTGAAACAATATTCTTAATAGACAAGAAACAGAATCAATCTAAGTGTCCATCAATGGATAAATTAATAAAGAGACTGTGGTAAATATACATAATGAATTACTATTCACCCTTAAAAAAAAAAAAGAAAGAAATCCTGTCACTGTGAACAACATGATGAATCTAGAGGTAATATGTTAAGGAAATAATCTAGGCATGGAAAGACAAATACTCCATAATCTCACTTACATGTGGAATCTAAAAAAGTTGAATTCATAGAAGTGGAGAATAGAATGGTGGCTACCAGGGACTGGGGAGGGTGTAATGGGGAGATGTTTGCCAAGGCACAAAATTTCAAAAAATGTTAGATATGAGCAATAGGTTCAGTTGTGCAATATGGTGACTATAGTTAATAACAATGTATTGTGTTCTTTAAAATTACTAAGAGAGTAGATTTAAATCATTCTCACACACAAAAACAATTCTGTGAGATAATGTATCTGTTTATTAGCTCGATTTAGCCATTTCACAATGTATACATATTTCAAAACAACACATTATTCATGATAAATACATATAATTTTAATTGTCAATTAAAATTGTCACACACCAGGATCCAAACAAAAAGTGGCACCACAGACACATAGTCTTTTTACTGTCACTCTTCACTAAGGAAAAACAATTCACTCTTTATTAAGGAAAATATTTTTGCCTACAATCTACCTGAAGAAATTTTCTTATGTCAGATTCCTGGATGGAATAAAAATACTCACACAGGTTAAATCCAATGATGATATCACTTACGATTAGCATAAGTGATTTAACATTGTTAACATCAAGAGACCTCTACCTGTTACCTAAAAAGGAAGACATTTTTGGAAAAAAAATAAAAAATCAAAGCAGGACAGAAATAGAGAAAATGGTCTCCGGACCATACCGCACTAGATAATGAGTATGCCTGACTACACTATTGCAGTTCAGTTCTCTCTCCCGCAAGTTAATGCTCTCCTATATGCCCTTGTTCTCTTAGGCATATGTGCACTGAACTACTTGTACTTACTGTTGCAGCAATGTCAGGGATAATTTAAACAGTACAATTTTTAGTGTAGCCACAATGTATTCTATTTTTAAATTGTAATGAAGTACATAAGTTTACTATGAAAATAATGACTCAGAAAGGTCTTTCTAAGAAGAGAGAAAATGAGAGAGAGAGAGAAAGAGAGAAAGAAAGGAAGAAAGAAAGAGAAAAAGAAAGAAAGAAAAAGAAAAGAAAAGAAAGAGGAGAAAGTAAACCGAGTTAAAGATTATCACTCACTTTACCTGTTTCTCTGTAAAATCCCAAAACAGAGCAGAGTTGAGAATAAAAATCATGACAAGTAGCATAAGGAAAACTAATATGAAAATAGTAATCTCAGATGAAGAAAAATGAGCTATTGAAGAAAAGAAACAAATAATCCAGTAACAAAGAGGAGGTAAGCAAAGACATTAGGACCATAGACTGGGAATCCAGACTGCCTGACTCTACACTTTGTTAGCTATGTAAACTTGGGCTTATGCCTCAGTTACTTCAACTCTAAAATTAGGAAAGTAATATCAGTTGGACCTACCTTATACATTGGTGCTCTTTAATCATGAGGATTATGTGTATTATTCTTTGTGAAATATGTAGAATAGCATCTGACACTGAATTTGTACAATGATAAGAGTAGGTGATTTTAGAAAAAAAGTACGCTTTATTTTTATAGCAGTGTTAGGTTTACAGAGAAATTGAGCAGGCAGTACTGATAGTTCCCACATCTTCCCTGTACACAGATACAGTTCCTGTTATTATTAACATGTCACATTAGTGTGGTACATTTGCTACAATTATGAACCAATATTGATATATTTTCATCAGCTCAATTGGACATTCACATTCCCTCTTTGTGTTGTACAGTTCTATTGGATTTTGCCAAATGCAAAATGTGGTATATATATATACACCCACAATGGAATACTATTCAGCCATAAAAAGGAATGAAATATATATATATTTATACCACATTTTCTTGTTAATAATTTATCATCAATAAGTGGTGTCTTATTTCTCATAGACATTAAAGGAAGGGATACTGATTAACTGAAAGTACTTATGGATTTTAGTAGACTGCTAACTATAATTTAATAATATAAATTAAATTACATTTATTTATGAAAAGAGACTAAGACTCAATATTTGTATAATTCTTTGTTGCTCTATGTCACAAGGAAAATAACATGTATTTGTACATGTTCTTAGAAATGTGTAGAGCATTATGTGGTTAGAACACAAACATAGGGTCCAGGACTAGTTGGAGTTCAGTCCCAAGCCTAGCCACTTAATAGATTAGAAACCTTGTTCAAGTTGCTCATTCCCACTCATCCTTGATATCAAAAGATGGGAAAATGGGAATAATATCTCCTTACAATATTATATGAGGAAGATATTGTTTAATGAGGGCAATTAATGTAGCATAGTGCCTGGTTCATAGAAGAATTTTAATAAAAATTATTCCAAATTTTCTTATGCATGATGACTTAAAAATGCTCTGTGGGAGAAGAATAAATATCATTTCAGATTTTATGTCATTCATCATTTGCTTTACTGTAATGACCAACAGAAAGTCTGGACCAATATTTCCTAAACATGGGACATTGTGCTGATGATGTTCTAATCAGCACAGTGTCTTATGAGCTGTTCATACGTGTTCTGAAGGGTTTACTTGATCAGATAATTTCATGAAACACTGAATATTATATTCTTCCCTTTTGGGGAACCAATATGCATATTAGTGTATGACAGCCTTTAAAGTGTCCAGCAGTTTAAGAATGACATAGAATTGTTCACCTTTGTATGACTACATGTATTACCTTAGGAAAGTTTATGATGATATTCCTTCTCTCTCATGTTGGGGCAAATGGAGAGGTGCTACATGTGAATTGAGCTTAAGAACAAATTAAAAATGGGTGAACAAGTCTTGGACATAATGGAGAGTCATATAATGAGAGGAAATAGAAAACTGAAAAAGGCCAACAGCTTCCTACCTGGAAACACATAATACAATTATGTATTGTATTAATTTGCTAAATTTCATAACAGATTACCACAGATTTAGCAGCTTAACACCATATACATCTACTATCTCATAGGTTCTATGAATCAGGAGCCATACCGTGGCTTAGCTGAGTCTCCTGCTTAGAGTATCAAAGGTCTGCAATCAAGGTGTTGGCGGGTTCTAGGATCTAATCTAAGGCTCAACCAGAGAAAGATCTGCCTGTTAGGTTTCCTGGAGTGCTAAC
>NW_007726475.1:465814-468786 GCF_000696425.1 Galeopterus variegatus
ATTCCTTCTCTCTCATGTTGGGGCAAATGGAGAGGTGCTACATGTGAATTGAGCTTAAGAACAAATTAAAAATGGGTGAACAAGTCTTGGACATAATGGAGAGTCATATAATGAGAGGAAATAGAAAACTGAAAAAGGCCAACAGCTTCCTACCTGGAAACACATAATACAATTATGTATTGTATTAATTTGCTAAATTTCATAACAGATTACCACAGATTTAGCAGCTTAACACCATATACATCTACTATCTCATAGGTTCTATGAATCAGGAGCCATACCGTGGCTTAGCTGAGTCTCCTGCTTAGAGTATCAAAGGTCTGCAATCAAGGTGTTGGCGGGTTCTGGGATCTAATCTAAGGCTCAACCAGAGAAAGATCTGCCTGTTAGGTTTCCTGGAGTGCTAACAGAACTCATTTCCTTGTAGCTGAAGGATTTGTGGCAGCTTGATTTTTCAAAGCCAATAGTGGAGACAGAGATTTTAGCAAGATAGAAACCACTCTTATGTTCTTATGCATATGCGATCATGTAAATCCCATCATGTTTGCTGCATTGCATTGCTTAGAAACCAGTCACAAGCCTTACCTACTAAAGTAGAGGGTATCAAACAAAATCACAAATACCAGGAGGCAGGTTTCACTGGGGCCATGTAAAAACCTGTCAGCCACATTTATTAATTTGTGTAAGGTTCAGGAAAGAAAACACCTACAATAAATTATTACATTTTCACTCAGAAGTGTTTGATTTTTTACACTGAAGTCTACAAAATTAAAACTTTCCTATTATCCATCAGATTTATAAAATTTATTCATATGCATCATAAAACATCTTATAAAATAAAAAAGGCAGGTGGCATTTCATCCTCATCTTCAGGTAAAAAATAAATTTAAGTTCAAAAACTGCAAATGACTGGTGAAAAGGCCATAGCTTACAATGTGAGGAAGCCAGAGTACTCAGCAACACGTTCTGGCTATAAAATTTAATAAGACCATTCAGCATTGGCTACCCTTACCTGGGAACATTTTAAGCCAATATAAGTATCATCTTTTTTTAAAAAAAATACCATTTTAATTTAGTTTATTTAGAATCACTTAATAAACTACCGATTTCTTGGAATGCTTTGACTAAAATTAGTTTATATATTAATTATGACTATATCTGTGTTTATGACATGTTTCAATAAAATAATATAAATAGTAAGAATGTCTTCATTGGGGCAGATCATTAGTTTGTTTTTCAGAATATATTCTATTTGACAATTGGATCACATGATATTTTTGACAAGGGCATGTCGAGTTTCCTTTTTGAAAATGAGATAAAAGGTTAGGGATAGAAACAAAAACATTCTTGTTTCTTGTATTGATCAATTATTTAATATCTTCCTGGCACAAATTGAACTTGTGTGGGGTTATTTGCATAGCTTACTTATTTATAAGATCTGCCTCTTTGGGGTGCATTGAGTTAGATACGTATTATGGAATAAATGTTAAAACATCCAAGGGAAAGAAAAACTGAGTAGAACCATGTTTTTAGAAGATAAGATATTTTTGTATCCAGATTTATTGTCCATTTTTATGAGATTTTTAGAGTCACTTTTTGTTGTTTCTATTTCCTTATATTTTACTAATTCTTGATTTTTGTCACTTTAGAGGAAATTTAATAAAAGCATTCAGGATGAATTTCCTATTTAAAATGTTAGATTGGAGACTCATTCTCTGCCTCATGTTTAGTGTTTGAGAAGAAACCATCTCTCTTGAAATCAGGCCAACTCTGCTGAAGAGCTCCTGACCAGAAGAGCACTTAATACTTATCACTGAGGGGAAGGTTTAAAGCACACAGGGTGCACTTGGTCTCCACCACTCTCTTCCACTACCTTCTCCACATCCAACTTCTTTCAGAGTAGATATTCAAATTTTTGCATAAGATTCTGTGATGTGGAACAATCGCAAACACATTTGAACACATTATGTGAATACATATAGATGGATTATGTTGTATGACTTTCTCAACTTTGGCTTATTTGACATTTTGAATGAGATTTTTGTTGTTGTTGTTATGGAGCTGACAATGTAGGATATTCAGTAGGATTTCTGGCTTCTACTCACTAAATCCCAGTTGCACCCCTCAGTTATGACAACCAAAAATATTTCCAGGCATTGTCAAATGCCCACTGTGGGGAGAACCCACCTAAAACTGAAAACCACTGTGCTACATAATGTGTGCTATTAAATATCTAAAATATAACTGTATCTAAGAAAAATAACACTAAAGGGAAAAGAACTGGCAGTGGGAAGAATGATATTATACATTGAAATGGTTGAGATAAAACAAATTATGCTTATAAAAATATCTAATGTGATACTACTCAAATAGTGAAGATACTATCTGCATTACTTCAGTTGTACAAATATGAGTATTACAAAGGTGAACACTATCTGGAAATGTTAAAATTACCTGTTAAAATTAATAAAATACAAATAGAATTGTTGGGTATTATGAAGCAAAGACAATGAGATTTGTGGGTTATAGACCAAAGGGTCCTATACTAGTTGCTTAGAAGCAAAATATCTGCCTCTTATAACAAAATACCTGGAACTGGGTGAGTATAAGAAAATGAAATTTATTTCTTATAGTTTCAGAGGCTGGAAAGTCCAAAGTCTGGGGAACACATATGGTCAGGGTATTCTTTGGTGGTGGCTTTACAGCAATGCAGGGGTCTCACATAGCAGAAAATGAGGGATCAGAGAAAGAGAGAGAGAGAGAGAGAGAGAGAGAGAGAGAAAGAGAGAGTCTCACATGCTCTCCTTTTAAAGCCCTCAGACCCATGCTCCCAACCACCATCATTAATCTATTCACTACGGCATGGTCCTACAATCAAATCACCACTTGTATTAGTCCGTTTTGTGTTGATTTAAATATACGTAAAATATATTTAATATATATTAAATATAAATATATTTAAATATATATAT
>NW_007726475.1:469661-475111 GCF_000696425.1 Galeopterus variegatus
CTTCTTTTAAAGCCCTCAGAACCATGCACCCAACCACCATTTTTAATCCATTCACTATGGCATGGTCCTACAATCCAATCACCACTTCAAGGCTCTGCCTTCAACTACCGCAATAAGATTTCCCACCCTCTTAACAATCACAGGGTGGTCAAGTTTCTAATACATAAAACCTGGGGGATACAATTCAAGCTTCAACGAGTTTTGGGGGGACATAATTCAATCCACTACATTACACCCCTGACCCATCAAAACTCATGTCCTTTTCACAGGCAAATTCATCCCCATTCATTTCATCCCCAAAGTCTTAATTTGTCTCAACTCAAAAGTCCAAAGTTCAAAGTCCCAACTGTGAAATGAATACAAGTTATCTACTTCCAAGATACAATGGTGGGACAAGCATAGGGTACATATTCCCATTTCAAAAGGGAGAAATAGGCCAAAAAAAAAGGTGTAAAAGGTCCCAGCCAAGTCCGAAACCCAGCAGGGCTGGCATCAAATCTCAAAGCTGGCAAATCAGGTACCTTGACTCCATGTTCGATGTCCTCTGCACACTTGTGTGGGGTTAGGTCCCCAAATACTCTGAGAGCTCCACTCCTATGGCTTTCCTGGTCTCAGGCGATGCTCTAGCTCTTTCAGGCTGGTGTTACATGCTGGTAACTCCACAGGTCTGGGGTCTCCATGGCAGTCCCACTCTCATGGCTCCACTAGACATGGCACTGATGGGGTTTCTCTGCTGCAACTCTGACCCACATTTCCACTTGGCATTGCTCTAGCAAAGGTTGCCTGTGGTGACTCCGCCCCTGCAATAGATCTCTTCCTGGGCCCCCAGACTTTTCCATAGATCCTCTGAAATTGCGGTGGAGGCTCCCAAGCCTTCACAGCTCTAACATTCTGCAAGCCTGCAGATCTAACACCATATGGATGCCGTCAAGGCTTCCGGCTTGTATTTTCCAAAGCTGCATATCCAGCCATATGTGGGGCCAATTTAGCCACAGCTGGAGCAGCCAAAGCAGCTGGGGTGCTGGTGCTGTAAGCAGCTTCCCAAGTTGGTCCTGAGCAGTGAGCCCATGGAGGGCTCCTCAAGCCTGTTCCCCAAGACAATTCTTTCTCCCTAGGTCTTTGGGCCAGAAATGGAAGAGTTGGCCCTAGAGGCTTCTGCAATGCCCTCAGGGCCTTTTCCCTTTTCTATTGATAATCCTATACTTTTGTGTGAATCTTCTTAGTATCATTGATTTTTTTTTTTTTTTTTTTTTTTTTTTCTGAAAATGCTCTCTGTTTCTCTACCACATGGCCAGGCTGCAAATTTTCCAAATCTTTATGCTCTGCTTCCCTTTTAAATTCTGGCTTTATGTCCTGCTTTTGCTGTCATAACTCAGTGTAGGCTGTTACAAGTAGCCATGTAGCTTCCTTAATGCTTTGCTGCTTAGAAATTTCTTCCACCCAATACTCTGGTTCACAACTCCTAAGTTCCAACCTCCACAAAGTCCTAGGGCATGGACACAATATAGCCAAGTTCCTTTCCAGTTCACAGCAAGGGTGATCTTTGCTCCAGTTTCCAATAAATCCTTCTCATTTATAACTGAGACCTCCTTAGAGAGGACTTTACAGTCCATATTTCTATAAGTATTCTGCTCAGCACCATTTAACCAGTCCCTAAAACTTTCTCTGGTTTTCTTGTCTTCTAACTTACACCAGCATCTAGGCTTTTTCTAGCCTGTCCTTCAAAATTCCTCCAGCCTCTCATCAACACCCAGTTCCGAAGCTGCTTCCACATTTTCAAGTATTTGTTATAAGACCCCACTTCTCTAGTACCAATTTTCTGTAATAGTGCATTTTGTGTTGCTTATAACAAAATACTTGGAACTGGGTGATCTGTAAAGAAAATGATATTTGTTGCTTACAGTTCCTGAGGCTGGGAAGTCCAAAGTCCATCTGGTGGTGGTGACAGCGACCCAGTGGTCTCACATTGCAAGATGGTGGAAGCAGAAAGAGCAGAGAGAGAAAAACAGACTCTCTTCTTTTAAAGCCCTCAGAACCATGCACCCAACCACCATTTTTAATCCATTCACTATGGCGTGGTCCTACAATCCAATCACCACTTCAAGGCTCCACCTTTCAACTACTGTAATAAGATTTCCCACCCTCTTAACAGTCACAGTGAGGGTCAAGTTTCTAATACATAAAACCTGGGGGACACAAATCAAGCTTCAATGAGTTTTGGGGGGACATAATTCAATCCGCTATGCTTCTTCAAGGCCCCATCTTTCAATTACCATAATAGGATTTCCCAGCTTTCCAACAGTCACAGTGGGGGCCAAGTTTCCATTGCCTGGAACTTTGGGCGACACAATTCAAGCTTCAATGAATTTTGGGAGAGCGGGATATTCAGTCCACAGAAGGTTCCAAACAGAGGGAGGTGGTGATGGTTCATATTTCATGATGAAGCGAATAAACATAAGCATAGAAAATCCTTCTATTTTTGTTTTCAATGTCTTAATTTCCATGCAAGATTAATACTTTTCGCCTGTATAAGGGATCTACCAGGTGATAATTCTCTTCATTTCTTTCTGCTTTAACTCAAATACATGACTGCTTTTCTTCATGGCAAATTTTAAATAGCTACCTTGTTTAGACACGATAACTTAACGATGTTGGGATATTTTTAGTTCAACAGAAGAGAAGAAAACTCTCTTGATATTATTGTTTTTCCCAAAAACACTGATGATAATTTGGGGATATTTGATTCTTCTTTAAGAGTGCTCATTCAGCAAATGGCTAAAATTGGTCAGAAAGAATGTGTGTGTGTGTGTATCAAATATATTCATAGAGATATATGACATTTATAGTAAAATAATATTAATCAGTCATTGCAAATAATGGAGAGGGAGAGAACATTCCTTGGGCTACAGGAGTGTGGGGAAAGGGGGAGGGGGAGGGAAGTTGGGGATAATTGGGTGGGGGACATGGGGTACAAATGCAATTTGTGGTAATGGGTATGCTGCCAGTATGAATCTGGCCCCCACATCATGGGCAAGAGGCATGACAATCAGCTTTGTATCTCATGAATATTCATAACCAATAAAAAAGGGTATATGAAATGCTCAGAAATAGGCAATTCTAAAAAGACATACTGTAGATTAGTGGTTTCCGGGGTCTTGAAGAGTGGTTCAGGAATAGGAGGTATTGGATTTCTTTTTTGGTGATGGAAGTGTCCTAAAATTGATTGTGGACATGATTGCACAGCCCTGAATAAACTAAAAACTATTAAATGGTGCACTTTAGATGTGTGAATTGTATTGTATGTGAATTATATCTCAATAAAGCTGTTACCAAAAAAATAATTATAAAATAAAAAATAATGGAGATATATATAAGAAAATATATACAATAGTTCCCCTTTTTCTGAAAGGAATAGGTTCCAAGACTCCCAGTCTGAAACCATGTATAGTACCAAACCCTATATATACTATGTTTTTTCATATACAGACATATCTATTACAAAGTTTAATTTATAAATTTGGCACAATAAAAGCTTAACAACAACTAATAATAAAGTAAACAATTATAACAATATACCGTTATAAAAGTTACGTCAATGTGATCTCTCTCATTAAAAGTACTGTAAGTATTTGCGGATCATGGTAGACCTTGAATAGTTGAAACCAAGGCAAGCAAAAACCGTGAATAAGGGAGACCTCTGTATGTATTTACAGTATATCAATACATATTGTATATGTTAATAATAAAGTGATATTAATAAAATCTAACTTTTAGTTTAATCTAAGCCAAAAAACAAACCTAAAAATCATGTTAAAAAATATAGTCTCATGTTGTATTTCCTAAATTCAGTCCACCTTAAAAATCTGCAAAAGCTTATCTTAATTTTAAAACCAATTTAATTATAAAGACACTTTTAACATCTTGAGCAAATTTATCACATACATTATTTCAGGGACCGAATCATTAAGAATATCCACAAATTAGCATTCTGCCCAAAGTAAATACTACTATTCCTGTTTTAAGCGAGGTTTGAAGAATTCATGTTTAAATGATGGAATATTGTTCAGATTTATAACATACATCTTCCTTTGTAGCTATTGCCTTGAATATTTTCTTCTGTAATAGGATTCTTCTGATTGTCTTTATTTTTTATCTAAATAATACCAGTGCATAATTTAAAAAGACAGGCACTTTTTAAGACTTATCACAGAAAAAAAAAAAAAAAAAAAGGTAGCATTTTTCTGCCTTATACCTTCTAACTCACAATATCCATCCTTTTCTTAGCTGTTTCATCAATTTACCAACATATTACTTTAAAAGATTACGTCTTCATTTTCTGATCTAGTATCCATTATTTTTCTAGCACGGGACAAAAAGTATTAACTCTTTTTCACCCATTTCCTCCACAAGTTTCCAGAGCATTATATCGCCATTTTTCATAATTACTAGTCAATTATTACATATTTTTGACCATATAAGTGAATTCCACAATTGAGGCAACTGATATATATTTTTAAGTTTCTTTTAGTTTCTTTCACAGTTAATAAGTATCTCACTTTTCACTGACTTTACATACCAAATCATTCACAAATCTCTGACAGAAATGTAATTCTCTTTTCAAGACATTCAAATAAATAAGGAAATATATCACTTCTGTTTTTTTACTTGTAAGCAATTTCTTGAAGCTCAAGTCTTTCTGTTCTGACCTGGAGTGTATCATTTATTTTATTTTTTTTCGAAAATTGTTTTACATGCATTTGTACATGTTTGCGGGGTACAGTGTGTTGTTTCAATGCATGCATAAACACAGTGATTCACTTAGGGTTGATAGCATAGTTTTGTACTCACTGGTTTACCACTTTTTTCTCCTCCTCTCTCTCTCCTCCACCTCTGATAACCATTATTCTTTCTACTTCTATGAGAACCACTTTTTTTTGTTTTGTTTTGTTTTTAGATTCCATATATGAGTGCTATCATGTAGTATTTGTCTTTTTGTGTCTGACTTACTTCACTTAACATGATAGTTTCCAGTTCCATCCATGTTGGTAAAAATTATAGGATATCTTTTTTTAATAGCTGAGTAACATTTCATTGTATGTGTGTCTATATATATATATGTGTGTGTGTGTGTGTGTGTGTGTGTGTGTGTGTGTGTGTTTACACACACACACACACATACCACAGTGTTTTAATCCATTCATCCATTGATGGATATTTAAGTTTCTTTCATCTCTTGGCTACTGTGAATAGTGCTGTATTGAACATGGGAGTGCAGGTGTCTTTTTGATATATTGATCTCATTTCCTTTGGGTATATACCTAGTAGTGGGATAGCTGGGTCATAAGGTGAATCTGTTTTTGGTTCCCTGTGGAAACTCCATACTGTTTTCCACTGTAAGTGGCTGTAGCAATTTACATTCCCACCAACAAAATAGGAGAGTTTCCTCTTCT
>NW_007726475.1:475889-480273 GCF_000696425.1 Galeopterus variegatus
GTTTTGTTTTGTTTTGTTTTTAGATTCCATATATGAGTGCTATCATGTAGTATTTGTCTTTTTGTGTCTGACTTACTTCACTTAACATGATAGTTTCCAGTTCCATCCATGTTGGTAAAAATTATAGGATATCTTTTTTTAATAGCTGAGTAACATTTCATTGTATGTGTGTCTATATATATATATGTGTGTGTGTGTGTGTGTGTGTGTGTGTGTGTGTGTGTGTTTACACACACACACACACATACCACAGTGTTTTAATCCATTCATCCATTGATGGATATTTAAGTTTCTTTCATCTCTTGGCTACTGTGAATAGTGCTGTATTGAACATGGGAGTGCAGGTGTCTTTTTGATATATTGATCTCATTTCCTTTGGGTATATACCTAGTAGTGGGATAGCTGGGTCATAAGGTGAATCTGTTTTTGGTTCCCTGTGGAAACTCCATACTGTTTTCCACTGTAAGTGGCTGTAGCAATTTACATTCCCACCAACAAAATAGGAGAGTTTCCTCTTCTGTTTATCCTTGCCAGCATTTGTTAATTTCTCTCTTGTTGATAATAGTCATTCTAACTGGGGTGAGATGATATCTCATTGTTGTGGAATATACCAGCATTTGTTGAGCAAGTGTATTTCACAGGGCCTAATTTCCCAAAGCCCTGAAGTTTCAGGTTTAGCCTAACTTCTTAAAATTATATATAGAAATGTTAACCTTGCAAAATATAGGAAACTTTCCTCAGGCTGGGGTCTCTGATGTGGATGGAGAGTTGTGGCACAGCTAGGTTGCTGGCTCAAGGACAGACAAGTTACTGATTGATATGTAAAGATACTGGGAAGTTGCTGTAGGGAGAGAGAATGTTTGCTAAGATCAAGCTTTTGTTGGTGGATTGACTTAACCTTCTGCAAATTGCATTATGGAATGTCACTTTGCTTGTCTCACTGATGTTACCAGCCTGTACTGTTAAACTATAATTAGCCATAACCACATCTATGTTTTTTTCCTGTAACTTCCTGGTCTGGAGAATAAATGCAGGGTGAGAACTCCAGTTCATGGTTAATTTCCCAAAAGGAAGGAATGCCTCTCTCTTGGGGGTTCTTGGGAAATTAACCCCTTTGGGGTCTCTCACTGCTTGGAAGAAATGGGCTTTGAGTAATCCTTTTTGTGGCTCCATCGCCTGAGGGAAGTGAGGTGACAAATCTGTGGGAGGCAAAGCAACACATTGTGATTTTAATGTTTATTTCTCTGATAATTAGTAATGTTGAGCAGAAGAATTAACATCATCTAAATGTCCATATTACCAAAGCAATCTACATATTCAATACAGTTCCTATCAAAATACCAATGACATTCTTCACAGAATAGAAAAATTCTCTTAAAATTTGTATGGAACCACAAAAGACCCAGTTATAGCAAAAGCAATTTTGAAAAAAAAAATTAAGGTATGGAACCACAAAAGACCCAGTTATAGCAAAAGCAATTTTGAAAAAAAAATTAACAGAGTTGGAGGCACCACACTTCCTGACTTAAAAACATTCTATAAAGCTATAGTAACCAAAACAGCATGGCACTGGAATAGAAACAGACAAATGGACCAATGGAATATAATAGAGATCCCAAAATAATCCCGTGCACTTACAGCCAATTGATTTTCAACAAAATGCACACATGTGTAGCCAACTGATTTTCACCAAAGGTGGCAAAAATATACACTGAGGAAAGGATGGCCTCTTCAACAAATGATGCTGGGAAAACAGTGTATCATTTCTAGGCCTGCTTCCAATTATTTTCCTTTCTCTTTATCAGTATTGTCTAAATTACTTTCATCTCTCTCCATCATTTGATCTCATATGTTCCTTATGGCATAATCATCATTTTTGTTGAGCACACACATTTTCAGCTGCAAGAGACCTTATGTGTCTGAACAGGATTTTATTCTAACTTTCATTTATATTTTACTCATTTGTTAATGTTCATTTGTTGATCTCTGGAAGCTTTTAAGTCTCTGTGCCAGTGCATTAGGGTTCACTTCTATCGGGCACTCAATGGCTCATATAAGACTTGTTAATCAGTTCTGGAAATTTTCTACAAATATTATTTGATAACTTCTTTGTCTCTATGTTTTTATCATTTGATTTAATTTGGTAAAGAATTTTCTCAACTTTATCTTTCAGTGCTTATATTGATTTTGTTTCAATGCTATTTAGTCTCAAGAGGATATTAATTACATATCAAGGCAAAAATTCTTCTACTCCTTCATTAGTTCTTTTTCCTCTGTGTTCTCTTTCTATTCTTAGTTTTGTTATATTCTTGATCCATTTTATTTAAGAATCTACCCTCAAATATCTCATAATATNAGATCAAGCTTTTGTTGGTGGATTGACTTAACCTTCTGCAAATTGCATTATGGAATGTCACTTTGCTTGTCTCACTGATGTTACCAGCCTGTACTGTTAAACTATAATTAGCCATAACCACATCTATGTTTTTTTCCTGTAACTTCCTGGTCTGGAGAATAAATGCAGGGTGAGAACTCCAGTTCATGGTTAATTTCCCAAAAGGAAGGAATGCCTCTCTCTTGGGGGTTCTTGGGAAATTAACCCCTTTGGGGTCTCTCACTGCTTGGAAGAAATGGGCTTTGAGTAATCCTTTTTGTGGCTCCATCGCCTGAGGGAAGTGAGGTGACAAATCTGTGGGAGGCAAAGCAACACATTGTGATTTTAATGTTTATTTCTCTGATAATTAGTAATGTTGAGCAGAAGAATTAACATCATCTAAATGTCCATATTACCAAAGCAATCTACATATTCAATACAGTTCCTATCAAAATACCAATGACATTCTTCACAGAATAGAAAAATTCTCTTAAAATTTGTATGGAACCACAAAAGACCCAGTTATAGCAAAAGCAATTTTGAAAAAAAAAATTAAGAGAGTTGGAGGCACCACACTTCCTGACTTAAAAACATTCTATAAAGCTATAGTAACCAAAACAGCATGGCACTGGAATAGAAACAGACAAATGGACCAATGGAATATAATAGAGATCCCAAAATAATCCCGTGCACTTACAGCCAATTGATTTTCAACAAAGGTGGCAAAAATATACACTGAGGAAAGGATGGCCTCTTCAACAAATGATGCTGGGAAAACTGGAGTGTATCATTTCTAGGCCTGCTTCCAATTATTTTCCTTTCTCTTTATCAGTATTGTCTAAATTACTTTCATCTCTCTCCATCATTTGATCTCATATGTTCCTTATGGCATAATCATCATTTTTGTTGAGCACACACATTTTCAGCTGCAAGAGACCTTATGTGTCTGAACAGGATTTTATTCTAACTTTCATTTATATTTTACTCATTTGTTAATGTTCATTTGTTGATCTCTGGAAGCTTTTAAGTCTCTGTGCCAGTGCATTAGGGTTCACTTCTATCAGGCACTCAATGGCTCATATAAGACTTGTTAATCAGTTCTGGAAATTTTCTACAAATATTATTTGATAACTTCTTTGTCTCTATGTTTTTATCATTTGATTTAATTTGGTAAAGAATTTTCTCAACTTTATCTTTCAGTGCTTATATTGATTTTGTTTCAATGCTATTTAGTCTCAAGAGGATATTAATTACATATCAAGGCAAAAATTCTTCTACTCCTTCATTAGTTCTTTTTCCTCTGTGTTCTCTTTCTATTCTTAGTTTTGTTATATTCTTGATCCATTTTATTTAAGAATCTACCCTCAAATATCTCATAATATATATATTCTTATATAAATGCACAAATGTGAGTACCATATACATATATAGAAATACCATATGCATGTCATATGTTTGTATGTGTATAGATATGCATATATATAGAAAGAGATATCAAAATTTTACTGAAGAATAACATAAAAGCAGAAAATTATGCAAAACATAATGATATAGTTCACTATATTTTCATAAGCTGAACATATTCATGTTGCCAGAATCCAGATCAAGAGACAAAACTTTACCACTACCCCTGAAACTCTCTTAACCCTGTGTGAATGAATTTATACAGTGTGCATCATTTCTGTGTCTAGCTTTTATTCAATGTTGTGTTTATGAGATCCATTTATTCTCTTGTGTATATTTTTAAACTGTTTATTCTCACTATATAGCATTCCATTGTGTGAATACACTACAATTATTTTATCTATTTAGTTGATGATTGACATATGGGTGGTTTCCCATTAGGGGCTATAACAGATAATGTTGCTATCAATATTCTAGTAAATGTCTTTCTGTTCACATATGCACATGTTTCTGTTGGGTGCATACTAGTAGTAGTTTTTTTTTTAATTTTTTGGTCACATGATATACATGTGTGAGTTATTCAAAGTGGTTGTACAAATTTAGACA
>NW_007726475.1:480526-485927 GCF_000696425.1 Galeopterus variegatus
GTTGATGATTGACATATGGGTGGTTTCCCATTAGGGGCTATAACAGATAATGTTGCTATCAATATTCTAGTAAATGTCTTTCTGTTCACATATGCACATGTTTCTGTTGGGTGCATACTAGTAGTAGTTTTTTTTTTAATTTTTTGGTCACATGATATACATGTGTGAGTTATTCAAAGTGGAAGTACAAATTTAGACATCATTATTACTCATTTTTATCCTACATGCTTGCTAAAACCTGTTCATTCAGGAAAACTTTGTTTGTCAATTCTAGTGGGTGTCTTTTGGTATGTCAGTATTATTTCAATTTGAATTTCTATGATGACTAATGGTACTGAACACATCTTATAAGTGTATTGGGAATTTGTTACATCTATTTTGTAAAATATCTGTTCAGAATTTGGCTTAGTTATCTATTGGATTGCCTGTCTTTTCCTTACTGATTTATAGGATATTTTTACATATTCAGATATTCAAATATATATTTTCATATGTTCTTGATTCTATTCTTAGATATAAAATTCGTACATATCTCCTTTCAATCTATAGTTGCTCTATCACTATTTTGATGACATATTTATACTTAAGAGTAAAAATGTTACTTGGAAGTTGTATTTATGGGCTCTCCAGTCTCTGCTCTGGTGGTGATGTTACAAGTGTGGCTTATAACCCTGTGCTAAGGGTACAAGCATGACTTACAACCACAACCACACTGCAAAACTCCACAAGCCACAAGTCGAGGATACAAATAGAAGTTGGCTTGTGCATTAACTTTGTGTTCTAGTAGCTAAGAATAAGACAGTGCATAGAAATTATATAATTTATTATAATAAAGTGGGTTTTTTTTACTGGTTTCAGGAGAGCATTTTTTCTTTCTTCTGTGCCTTGTGTCTCCAAGGCAAAGTCCCTCTACTCCAACAACTTCAAAAGTAAATTGCTGTTCCTCCTCTTTTATGGGGGATAACTGTTCTAATAGCAGTGTATGTTTGGAGGAAAAACATCTGGGTCTGGGTTTCTAAATGCTATCTACACAGGACTTTCAAACAAGTATTTCAAATCTTAAATGCCACTATTCCATTCCAGCTTTTAACATCCCCAAATATGCTAACTTTGTCAGCCTTCTAGAGTTAGACAGAAAAATGCTTTTTTAGTTTTCTTGTTGTAGCATGAGTCTTCAGCTTTTCTGCTGAGATAGGAAAATTAATTCACTTCAGTTTTTCCCACCTTTTAAAGTCAGTTCTCTCACCAGGTTCTTGCTTGTCTCTGTTCTTTTTTTATTTTATGCCCTTGTAGGGCTTAATTGAAGAGGGAGGCATTCCCATTGTGCATTTCAATCATATTTCCATCAACAGGAATGTTGCCATTTCTTAGCTGTGTCTCACCCACACCTGGATATCTAAACAATTATGTACATTAGCAAATGACATTTATTATCCCAGTATATACTTATTTTTTAGCTAGGTGCTGATTAGAAAAACAAACAAACACACACACACACACACACACTCTAAATCATAGACTTAATTTGTGTTTCTATCTAGAAATCACTTTGATAATATAATAGTATGTAGACATATTAACAATTAAAATTGTCATTATAATATACATAATTTTTGTACAAGCTGTGCATTATTCCCATGGAAATGTGAAGGGATCTCTGCCTAGTTCATGCATATTAAGATGCCGAGAGCATCTTTAGTTACTATTCTCCTCCATAAAAGCATAGATATGATTCTATTTCAAAGTCAGTTCTTCAAATATTCTCTAAGGATTAATTTCAGTATGTAAAAGAATTTTTAAAAGATATACTACAATGCAAACACAAATTTTGATGACTGTGATGTTATAGAAGATACATAAGTATTTCTCTTTCTATCTGCATAATAGTTAACATAAAGTTTTATTTATAAATGTAATGACTGTGAAAGGCAAATTATATACATATAGTTTATTTATTACTTATATTTATATCAGTATTCACTTTGAAGTCATTTCAAAATCGTGGCCTGAATCATGAGGTATAAAAAATATATTTTTTTAAATGCAATACTCAAAATCTCTTTTTCAGCACTAAATATGCCCTCTATACACACTGAAAGAAGTATCATCGTACTTTCTTATGTGACGTGTCAGTTTTTTATTCATTCAAACTAATTATTTTCATATATACACAATAATGATAGATATTTATTATATTTGTTTATTGTATGAATTTTATTAGAACCACTTTCCTAGCCCTCCCAGAACTATTACAAGTAATGATGACAAATAAGGATGGATAAACATTAAAGTTGGAATAAACACAGTGTAAAAAAAGAGACCACGTGACTGAGTAGGGCGTACTTGATCTAGTCCTGGCCCACCCATACTTTCTATGTGTCATAGACTGTTAGCTGAAATTATCCACTCCCTCCCAAAGAAAGAAGTTAGTTGACATGAGCCCTAGGATTCATGGTTCTAAATAGTGTGATATTGCTGAACACGCTACAACATGAAGTCCCTGCCCAAGAGTTTTTTTTTTAAACTTTAATCTTCAAGAAGTACAGAGAGAAACAGAGACAAGAAATACTATCGGCAGGAAGATATATTATTATTATTAGTTGCAGTGGGGTTCTAACTAGGACTCTTACGAAAATAATGGGAAGAAAGAAAGAAATAGAAATAGACATTATAAAGGAAATAACAACACATTTGCTTAATCACTTTAAATAATAATAATTACAAAGAAGGTCATCTTCTACCCATGTGATTTATACTCTTAAGATGAGTAAATGGTGTTTGTCATATTTGCTTTTGCTATCATTTGGACCATCCTCAAGAATTTATCATCCTAAATCATTTGAAATACAGGGATAGGCTGGCATCTTTTAGTTGACAATGTTTGCTCTAGTACTTCCAAATCAATTTCTATAATATATTGTTTGAGAAGTAACACTAACCTAAAATGTCTCATTATTAGTGATGTTCAACACTGTGTCAGGTTTGTCCATATCCAATAGTTTCTAATTAACATAAAATATTATTCAAATAAATTATTTGCTGTCATAAAGAAACCTTTATGAAGTTAAATTGTCTCTGTAGACTACATGATCTTTAAGGGATCTAAAAAGTTCATAGAAAGATTCATATTATCTTTCAATTCTATTTTTCACAAACTTTGTGAAGTATTTTCATATAGAAAACCCTAAAGATTGTCTCTGTAGACTACATGATCTTTAAGGGATCTAAAAAGTTCATAGAAAGATTCATATTACCTTTCAATTCTATTTTTCACAAACTTTGTGAAGTATTTTCATATAGAAAACCCTAAAGTTTCCACCAAAAAGCTGTTAGATGTAAAAAAATAAACTCAGTAAAGTTGCAGGATTCAATATCAACATACAAAAGTAATAGAGTTTCTATGCCCTGATGATAAACTATCTGAAAGAAATTAAGGAAACAATTCCATTTATAATAGCTACAAAAAATATAAAATACTTAGGAATAAGTTTAACCATGAAAGTGATAGCTCTGTACACTGAAAACTATGAAACATTGGTGAAAGAAATTGAAGGAGACAGAATAAATAAGAATATGTCTAGTGTTCAAGATTTAGAAGAATTAATATTCTGAAAATGTCCATATTACCCAAAGTGATGTAGAGATTTAATGCAATCCCTATCAAAGTCTCAATTACATTTTTTCACAACAATAGAAAAATATACTAAAATTTGAGCAAAAAGGATAAAACTGGAGGCATCTTTCTACTTGATCATAAAATATACTTCAAAGCTATAGTTATCAAAACAGCATGGTATTGGCACAAAAAAAGATATATAGACCAATAGAACAGAATAGAGATCTCAGAAATAAATCGATAAATCAATATATTAAGCATTTGTAGTCAACTGATTTTTGACACATTTGACAAGAAGGCACAATGGGAAAAGGACAGTTTCTTTAGTAAATCAACAGTTCTGGGACACATGGCTATCCACATGCAGAAAATAAAACTGGATCTTTATCTCAAGTATTTTATATATGATATATATTGTGATATATGTATATATGCAATTTAAGATGATAGATTATTGAGGCTTGTCCAAATTATAGCAAAAACAAATATGATAAACATTATTTACACCTACCTATCTACCTATATCTCAAGTAGTATATATGCTTGATCATATATAAACAAAATCAAAATGAGTTAAAGACTTAAAACTAAAGCCTGAAGCTATAAAATTACTACAAGAACACATGGGGGAAAAGATTCTTGACATTGGTCTTCAGAAAGATTTTTTGGATATGACTCCAAAAGCACAGACAACAAAATCAAAAATAGACAAGTGGAACTGTGTTAAACTACATGAGATTGCATTAAGCTAAAAAGGAAGTAAAAGAAAATATCATATTTAAGAAAATCTATTGAATGGATAGAAATATTTGCAAACCATACATCTGCTAAAGGGTTAGAATCCAAGATACATAAGAAACTCAAACAGCTCAATAGTAAAATAACAAACTGATTTTTTAAATGGGCAAAAAATCTGAATAAACATTTTTCAAAAGACATGAAAATGGCCAACAATAGCTCAACATCGCTAATCATTAGGGAAACACAAATTAAAACCACAGTGTCGTATCACTTCCCACTTGTTAGAATGGCTATTATCAAAAAGATGAAAAATAAGTGTTGGTGAGGATGTGGAGAAAAGGGAATTCTTATACACTGTTGGTGGAAATATCATTAATGCAGTCATTATGGAAAGCTGTATGGTGGTCCCTCAAAAGATTAAAACTATGACTACTATATTACCCAGAATTTCTAGTATTGGGTTGATATCCCAAGGAATAAAATTAGTAGGTTGACGACATATCTCTACTTTCATGTTCATTGCATCATTATTTATAGTAGCCAAGATATGGAAGCAATTTAAGTGTTCCTCAACACATGAATGGATAAAGAAAATATGCTATAATATATATACAATAGAATATTAATTAGCCTTAAAAAGAAATGAAATCCTGTGAAAGAATAGATGAGCCTGGAAGATATTATATTAAGCAAAATAAGCCAGACATAGATAGACAAATACTGGATGATCTCACTTATATGTGGAATCTAAAACAGTTCAATTCACAGATGTAGAGAGTATTATGGTGATTACCAGGGTTGGGACAGAGGAGTGTATAAAGTTTCAGTCAGACAGGAGGAATAATTTCTGGAGATGTATTATACACACTGGTGAATATGATTAACAGTAATGTATTTTATACTTAAAAATTTCTAAGAGACTAGATATCAAATGTTCTTATCACACACACACACACAAAATAAATACATGGGGCAATGGATATGTAAATCAACTTGATTTAGTCATTCCACAGTGTCTCTCTCTCTCTCTCTCTATATATATAT
>NW_007726475.1:486430-490058 GCF_000696425.1 Galeopterus variegatus
TATATATATATGTGTCAAAATATTAGGTTGTATAATATTTTAAATATATTATATTATATATATAATATATATTGTATAATACAAATATAATGTATATTATATATATTATTTTTAATATTATATATTATACATATAACTTTATAATATTATAAAATTATATATAATATTGTATAAATATAATATATGTTTAATATATAATATATTATATATTAAATTATATTGTATAATATATATTAAATTTTTATTTGTCAATTAAAAATAATTTTTAAAAAGAGAACTGCATTTTAGTTTGTTTTCTAATTCAACCTTTAGAGATAATTTATGTTTACCTTCCCATATAACTGTGTGACTTTGGGTCACAACTCGCATAGCCCAGTTTCTTCCCTTGAAAATGGAAATAGTAGCAATCTTCCCAGGATTGCTATGTGCATTGCATAGAATAATCCCTATAAAATATTCAGCATATCACCTTAGCACTTTGCAAATATTTATTAATTACATGAATGGTTATTACTATTGTTAATCAGTGTATTTCCACAGCAACACTTCAGAAAGCATTTTTACACAGAATATTGGTAAAAATTTAAGAATATGATTAAAGTTCCATAGTCAAATAATTTTTATTTGAATTAAGTTAAACAGAATTATTGTTAAAATCTATGAAGATTTTTACAATCATTAATATGTTTATGAACATCTCGGGAATTTTATTTTCAGTATTTCCTAACTGTATTTGACCACCTAATACTGGTAGAGAGGAAGAGGTATATTAGAGGAATTACATTCCCTGGATTTGATACCAGAGAAGAGAGTTGGGGGAAGCCGGATGACCAGTTTCAACCCACCTCATCCTCTTATCAGGTTCTTGACTTTGCGACAGGAAAAAATTCAAGAGCAGAGTCACAGTAAAAAGTGAAAACAGGTTTAATGTAGTGAATTATACTTATGGATTTCACAGAGAAAGTGCAGCTTAACCCCAGAGACTGAGCAAGGCCTGCACCAAGCTTTAGAGTAAGAAATACACATTCACAGACAATGTGCAGGCTGGCTCTAGCATAAATAGCACCCTGCCACAGGCAAGTTTCTTAGAAAAAGAAAGAAACACACAGCTCAGGTGAAGTTCAGGCTGGCTCCGGACAGAGTGAGCAATAGCCCTGCCTTCTGGAATTCAATTTTTATAGTTTTACTATCTAATATATATTCATGCTATCTAATGAATATTCAATGAGGGGGGTGGTCCCCAGTTATGTAACCTGATCTTTCACATGCTCAGTGGGTCTATTTTAGAGCACGCTCATTAGTCAAATTACCCCACGTGCACCAAATATATCCAAATATATTCAATGCTCTTTAGGACCTCCAGTGGAAGGTCTTGAAGGGTATATCCTACTTCACTGAGCAGGCTCAGCCATTAGGATTATATTAATCTGGATAAACGCCTTTGTACAGAGATTGCTCAACCACTGGATTTTGCTGAAGTCTGCCCCCTGTAGCCTCAATCTCTCCATGTTGGTACTCNCAACCACTGGATTTTGCTGAAGTCTGCCCCCTGTAGCCTCAATCTCTCCATGTTGGTACTCGAAATAGGTGCAATAAGCAACAGTAACTGTCCACTACAGGAGGGCTTAGGGGAGAGGCCTAATAACTTGAGGAGTGGTTTGAAACTTAGAGGCATGTCCTGAAACCGCAAACCGTGGAAACTGAGAACCTCCTGTCTCCGACTTACACTTTAGAAAATGCTGCTCTACAGTCACTATCCTCTCACCTGTTAGTCCTAGGTCAAGTATTTTCAGTCAGAGGACTGATTATATTTGGACTTCAACTCATGATGCTTAACGGGGTATCAATTTAATTCATCATACGGATTTAAACTACGTTAGAATAGTTTTAGATGTAGCATTTTTAGTTATTTTGGTCTCTTTTTTTGAAAATTAACACCCTCATTTATTTATCTACATAAATTTACTTCCACAGCTAATTTTTCATTATTTTTAACACATATTATTTTAAGATTGTTGCAATAAAGCCAGTATAATGTTATATATTAGATAAAAACATCTGATTCCCAACTAGAATTGTACATTGAGAATTATTTTTTATAAAATAACATCTCAAAGAGATGTGATTGTTTACTTTAATAAACATATTTACCAAATATTTTGCTTGATTACATGAGGGCACTTCAAAAAATTCGTGGAAAGATTCATATCTTTCATTTCTGTTTTTCCATCAACTATTTGAAGTACTCTCCTATAAGCAACACTTGTAACTTTTCAGTCTTATTTTTCAGACTTCAAACCCATTCATCTTTTATATGAACACGAAGAGAATTGCAATGAAATTGCATAATTAAAACCAAGACCCAATAATGAATTCTGAAGTGCTTCATTTGTCAAGTAAAAGTAGCCATTTAACCTATAAAAACATAACTAAACAAAGATGAATTAACTTAGTTGTGAAGAAGTTTCTTGGAACTAGGTAAGCGATTATGCTGTTAAATCAGCATTTAAAATCTAAATGATTTATGGAAATCTTACAGAAAACAGTAAAACGTAAGTTAATCCTGAAGAAAAATGTGTAATTTTTAAAACATTAATATAATGCTTTATATTTGGACCCAAATTATTCCCCATGATGAGTTTTTTTTTGCAATGTTGGGTAGGTAAAAATAAAAAATAAAAAATAAAAATAATAATAATAATAATAAAAGCAGGTTAAAATAAATTGGTTTTGAGCTCAGACTTTCCACCATTTACAAATCCATGTGTCTTCTGCAATTTATCTAATCTCTAAAAGTTTAGTTTCTGATTTTTAAGCTAGGAGAATTAATAGTCTATACTCCATAAGGCGATTAAGAGGTTTAAATGAGATAATCTAGAAAAATGCCTAACTGCATTTCTCAAAAAATTTTTGTGCATATACACTTCACTTTTTTATTTGTTTTATAACTTTGATTTGAAAATTGTGTTTATCAAGGGAGGTCAGTTCTTAAGAAGGGATTGAATACTGTATATATTAGTGAAAATGGGATTTCAATTTTTAAAATTTTGTTAGCTAGAGATAAGATTATTTCTGAAAGGAGGAGGTTGAAAATCAAAAAAGTTTTATGTTCCCTCTCTGAATTTTTTAGAATACATTCAAGTATTTACTAAGCTAGTTTTTGTTATGTATAGATTTTTTTCCCAGTTGTTTTTGAATTATTTAACTGTCTTGAAGAATATAGAGTTGAGTGCTTTATAATTAATGTCATAAAGATTACTTGACTAAGTTGAAGTCTAGATGATTAGGTTAGATAATAAGCATTTCTACCTTATATTTTCCATTTGTAGTTGAACGTATTTCATAGTTGTATTACTTTTTTTTGCACTTGTAAATTTCTATTTTTAAAACCACTATAAGCAATGCCATTAAAATATAAACAATTTTAATTAAAATTGCCTGTAAATGTTTAAATAAATTTATTATATACTGTTTCAACAGTGCTACTTTTCAAAAGAGAAAATTATATGAACATACCATTCTAATAATACCATGTATGCTGGAATTGTCTAACACCTTTACAACTCACGTATCTGGCAAGTTACTCAAGGAGGAGCTCAGCTCATTTTTGTGTTTGTGGGATTTTTTT
>NW_007726475.1:491326-492550 GCF_000696425.1 Galeopterus variegatus
TTTAGTATATAATTGCTATAAAAGTTACTTCAAAAAGTTCATAGGAAAAATTGAATTAAAAAATAATATGAGTCTTTCCATGAACTTTTTGAAGACCTCTCATATAATTATATTATAAACATATTTATTGAATCTCTGACTCAGAAGAAAAAACAAATAAAAGAAGGCTAAGACTACTATTTGCCCCTAAGTGATAGCCATTCCCTCAATAAGCAATTCAGCCATTCCCTCAATAAGCAACAGAAAAATTAAACAAAACAAAAATTGCCCCCAGAACACTAGTTCTGAAGATGAGATCTTTGTAGCTTATTTAAAATAGATAGAAATACAAAGTTTGATTCACTGAAACCCTTTTGATTTGAAAAATCCTAGATGTTGTCATCATAAACCTTCCAGTTCAAATTCTTTGCACATTTGAAAAGATCTTATAGATTAAGATCTGAGCCCTCTAAGAGGCCTAGATGTTCAGTACTCTTCAGATTCTTTTTTAAAAAATCAATTTATGTTCGTGTACTGTGTGTGTGAGAGTATGTGTATGCATACGTGTGTGTGAGAGAGAGGGTATGTGTGCATGTGTGTGTAACTCTATTTGCTCTTCCTAACATTATTTTTTCCCTTCAATACTCTATCTTTCTCTGGGAAGGTCTTAGTTATCTTTTACAACTCATTCATCATCTGGAGATCCTTTTCCAATTTCCTCATGGATATTTAAACCAGCAGTATATTTCTTAGCATTTTGTTCATAATTACTGTATCATTTTGTACACTAAATAGTAATGATCTGTTTTATAGGTCTATTTCTGACTCATACCTCCTAATTGTGCTTGCATTGAAAGTATAGATTGCACTTTATTCATTTTCATATATATGCATACCACATATCAATAGCACAGGGCCTGTCACTCAGTTAGCACTCTATTTATTCATATATTTACTGCAGAATAAATCAATCACATATTCTATGAGGTTTAGCTAACACTATTTTTAAGCGGAATCCTTCAAAGTGTTTTTATGTTGTTATATTTTTAACCAGCTTGGTAACATCCCCGCCCCCCCAAACCTTTCTTTCTTTTCATTGAAGACCTGAAGAAAAGTCAACTGCAAAAAAACCTGACTCTTGGGCCGGCCCGGTGGCGCACTGCTACAGTGAGCCTCTTGGGAGAGCGGCGGCGCTCCTGCCGAGGGTTCGGATCCCACATACAGACCGGCTGCTCACTGGCTGAG
>NW_007726475.1:493426-557135 GCF_000696425.1 Galeopterus variegatus
GGTTGCGATCCGTTGCCGGTCACGAAAAAAGACAAAAAGGAAAAAAAAACAACAAAAAAAACCCTGACTTTTGCTTCCAACAGCATGAGGAATTGAACTCTTCACTTTCTTACAGTTATGAGGGGAAAACTGTCTTAATAATCATGTCAACTATTATACAACCCCAAAGGTAAAAGAAGGTTAAAAAGTGCCAAATACTTACACATCATAATGTTTAACAAAAATCACATAGGGACAAATGATATAAGATTAATTTATAAATACGAATACTTTGGAGAGTAATCTTACTTAGTGTTCATTAAATGGCAATAAGAATCCCAAACAAATCCCTCGTGATCATTGGCAGTTATATTCCCTTTCTCTTTAGAGTATCATTGACAAAGTAAGGTGGTCAAGTAGAAGAATCTGATGACAACTGTATTTTGGGATCAGCTTTAAATTTGATTTTTTTTTTTAAATTGCTTCATTCTTTAATTTGTTATTATACGTCTGGACTTAATACGTTATCAAGACTTTTTAGATAAATAACATTTATGTTCTTTTAAAACACATGACAACTTTTCAGTCACCTCTATGACTCTAATCAAAGAGAAATTAAGTTTTGTACTTGGTGAATGGAGAAGTTCACTTGATTTTTCCCCCTTTCTTCACTCTTTCAAAAGCGACAGGCCTTAGCTCCATATTTTTATTCAAAATTTGAAAGTATCCAATACTTTATTAATGTGCTAGCAGCATTTATAATCACAATTCTATAGCATTTGTAATATAATGTGTCAGCAGTTACACAGCAGAAAATAACACAATTCTTTTCTAATTTCATTAGCTGCTTGTTTCTTGGTCCAGTGCTTCTTCAAGTTCATAATATCTGCAAACTCAATATATTTACAATTGGTACATTCTAATATTAGTTATATTATAAAGAACAGAACATTTAGCATAGGAAACATGAAAATTATTTAGTGTTTCTTTAGCCCAGTACAATATTTTATGTATTCAGTTTAGTACTCATTTTATTGGGTAACTTTATTCATTCCTAGAGACTTAATAGTGAAGGCAATGTGAAATTTTATTCTAGAATATATGGATTAGTAACTCAATTTTTTGAATTAATCTCTGTCATCAATCTGATGATACTTTATATAACAATCTGATATTCGGATATATAGTATGGCATTATTAATGTGGCAGTGGTTTACTGTCCATCTATACTATGCTTATATATTTTGGACTAATTTTTACCCTAGAGTTTTCATTGGATTCGCTTTAGTGAGTGAGTTATTGAACAATGTTTATTAAAGGTCCACTGTACAGAGGATTGCACAGGGTAAAAAAGCGGTGCTCATAAAGTAGAAGATACAAAAGTGAGTTGTTGGAATCAGGCAAGAATAATAAAAACTTATTCAATGAATAATTTATTTTGTCTGCTGGGTTTACAATTTTTGGAACAATAGGAAGGGGAGGTACTGTGAGGGTAAATTAAAGTGATTTTCTCTGTTTATGAAGGGCAAAGAGAATATCTTACTCTTTTTCCTTTTCTTGGAATGTTTCCTTGGAGACACTTCTGGGGTTGAAAACAAAATCTCTAGAGATTAAGCCCAGTCCTTTGTTTTTTGTTTGTTTGTTTTTTACAATGAACAGATATCTCCAAGGTTCTAGCCAAACAACCTATAGATGTGTAAAAATAAAACTCAGAATTAAGCCCAGGGTCTTTCAGAAATACTGCCACAAGAAGCTCCTTTGTTTGTCGAAGTTCTTATTCTTTCTCCCATTTTGGAGTATGAAATGTGTAACATTTTGTGCTAACTTCCTAGTCACCTTCCTGCAACCTACGTGCATATAAACCTGCTAATAACCTAGTAATAAACTGTGTTTTCTCTCCTACATAGGTATGGGAGGATCTTCTGTTGGCAGGATTGTTTTATTTTCTCAGCACACATCCACTCACATATGCACATATGCAAACACACGCATAGGAGAATATCAAGAGAGATTCAGGGCAAATTTTAAATCAAAATATTATGTGTTTGTAATTGCTAAAGCCACACATATTGAGTCTACTTAGATTTAGATTAGTAATTCCTAAATGGTTTCCCCTGAGATGAGGAAATTTAAAGTATTTCAATATCAACTCATCTGATGATGGAAATAATATCTACACAATGGAATACTACTCTGCTATAAAAAAGAATGAAATACTACCATTCGCAGAAACATGGATGGACTTAGAGAAAATTACGTTAAGTGAAACAAGTCAGGCACAGAAAGAGAAATACCACATGTTCTCACTTGTTTGTGGGAGCTAAAAATAAATAAATATGCAAACAAATAAATGGAGGAGGGGGGAAGAAGACACAACAATCACAACAATTCTTTGAACTTCTTAAGACAAGTGAACAGATACGATGTTGATGGGTAGGGGAGGGGAAAGAGGAAGGGGGAAAGAGGAACAGGTAAAGAGACATAAAAATCAACTGCATTGTATAATGATAAGTTAGAATAATAAAATTAAAAAAAATAAAGTATTTCCATAGTCAAATTATTTTGGGGAAAATTCCTTCCTTTCTTGCTTTTTATTTTAATTTAAAAAATTTGTATTAGCATGTTTTGTCTTTGCAATAAAGAAAAATACTTTTTAAATTTTCAATATTTATAAATATATTTAACTGCTGATGCATTTTTTGAGCATGTAGCCAACTTATACATTCTAGATATACCTTCCTCTGGAATACTTTTTGTTAAACACTGATTTTGCTAGAATAAATAAGGGAAGAATTATGACTGCAGGGGAACTTGGGAAAATTTGAAAATTGGAAGAGGTATGGTGACAGCAAAGGGACATGATAACAAATTATGGGCAAGCATAAAACAGAAGTGTGCAACAGGAAATGTATATACATATATATGCAGTGGATATTATAACAAACAGACCTATCCTTGAGTCATTTAGATTAAATTAACCAGTGAGTTAAAAAAAAAAAAAAGAACAGAAAATGAGAAAATCAAAGGGTGTTGTGAAGAAAAGAGTAATCAGAATGAGTGATACACTGATTGTTGTAAAAGAACAAAAAAAAAGGAATTTCCAAATTTATCAGCACTGCTGATGACAATGCCACTAGTCTCTCAAATGGAGAAATTCTGTAAGTTTAGATAACATTTATATATAATATATTTTATTAACAAATTCACATTATGGTATTTTTTTCTATTATAGTCTACCTGAATACAATAACTAAGCAAAAATGGTAACCTTAGAGAACTATGGTCACAGGCATTTAATCTATTAGGAAAAGAAATATTTATTGAGACCTCTGATTCTGAGTACTTTGTTTCCTTGCATGCCTTATGTCATAAAAATAGAGAGGAGTTATACCGTGGATCAGTCAGTCCAAAGGGCAGGACTGCTCCTAACTTGTAGACCATCTAATATAAAAAAAATCTCTAGTTATAAAGGTTTCTGAGATCTATTACATTCACAGTGACAAATGAAATGGAAACCAGATTAACATATGATGAAGAAATGTTTAAATAAATATAGAAAATTAAAGAACATTCAGTAATTGCTATTGTTTGAATGTGTCCCCTCCAAAATTCAGGTGTCGAAACTAAACCCACAAGGCAAAAGTGTTAGGAAATGGAACCTTTGCTTAGATCACAAGAACTTTACCTTCATGAATGGATTAGTGTCATTATACCTGACAGAGGGTTTTCACTCCTTTTTGCCCCTCTGCCATGTAGGTACATGGTGTTCCTTCCCTCTGAAGGACCAGTGTTCAAGGTGCTATCTTTGAAGCAAAGAGTAGCCCTCTCCAAGCTGTCAGCACCTTGTTCTTGGACTTCCCAATGTCCCGAACTGTGGGAAATAAATTTCTGTTCTTTATAAATTACCTAGTTTCAGGTATTTTGTTATAATAACACATGGAATAAGACAGTAATATATTTAAGTAGATTTTTGTTTTACTTTTAAAAAATAATTTGCTATTTAAAAATAAACAATAGCTAATATGTAGTTGTTTATAATAGATTATCTGCTTCTCAATATGATAAATTAATACAAAGAAATAATTTCTAAACACTGTAAAAATCATATCTCAGAAAAATTTGGAATTTAAATTGATTTTCGATTTGCAGTCACTAAATTTTGAAAAAGTACAACTTTTATATAAATGTAGACTAAAGTAATTTTAAATTTATAAAACATACATTCATTTCTTTATTGTCTTAATGCATGTGTCTTTATTTTATCATATGCTCGTAATAAATTATTGTGAACACAAAATTAGTAGTAGAGAAATTATTTATTTGAATTAATCAAACAGTCATACAGTGTTCTTAATGCTTCCTATCAATCAATCAAGATTCAGTAAAGATTGAATATTTTCACCCACATAAAAGCAAGGTGAATGTTAATAGCTTTAAAAGCTTATTGGTGAGTATTAAAATCCTCTTTACAATATGTTTTTAAGATAATTGCTCACTAATGGGTGTCATCATTCATTTGCAAAGGGTACTTGGAAGAAAGTTTTAAATGAGGTGAAGTTTTTATACCAGTTTATTTGGTAATCCATTCCCTTTGCACCCTTTTCTTCTGACCAGGTCACCAAGTAGTCTCATGCTGCTCTTAATGTCTCCTGTCAACAAACATTCATTCCAAAGTGAGGTGTTATTTATTATTTTATTCTGTTTAAGAGTTTTCTCCTTTAAAAGCTGTCCATCAATGGGGTGTCCCAGGATAATTTAGATAGGGGGTTAGGGAGAAGAAAAAAACATCTACACGGTAAAATAGAAAACATCAATAGCAGCTTCTTGGAAAAGAACTTGGAGAGAGATATTTGGCTTGTCAGCACATTTATTGGATACAGAGTATCACCAATGCATTTATAGGATTTATGTGTTTTTCCGTGGTTTGAGAAAAAATGGAAACAATAGTAAAATTAACCTTCCCTCTAGGTGATCTCATCTTCATGTTGAAAAGTTTGGAAAGTTTCAATCAGTTACCTGATTGAAATTTTCCTTCACAGTATGTATGCACCATTGCATTCGATTACCTCTTCTGAAATTCTTTGATTAGAATTACTCCTCTGGGCTAACCCATGAATACATACACCCACTTAGTTGTTAGCAACCTCAAAAAAGCAAACAAATAAGCACAGCAGCAATCTGCTTGCTCATACTAGAGGAAGTATGCCAGAACAGTGTTGAGTAATTCCCTGGCTAGTGAGGATATGGATACAAATATTACTCGAACGACATCTCGCTGTAAATGACCTTAAGACCACTTTATATCTGCCAAACAGTCTTCATGTGAAATGCTTAATTATAAATCTAATTTCTTCTTCATATGCATGTTTCTATATACATAGTAGTGGTCTAAAGCAATTAATGTGAAACTACTGCAGAGATATCATTAAACCCTTGAAAATTATGTGCAATTTTTCTCTTTTTTTACAGAGAGGTCAGAATGATTCAAAGAACAAGTAGAAATTCTTTGGCTGAGCTAACATCATTATTTTAAGGTGAAAGTTTACTGTGCTATATAAGAAAGTGGTCATTTGAGTGGGATACTAACTGCAGAAGACATTCCCTGTGGAGTTCTGGCAGAATGCCTAGTATTTCAGAGGAAGTTCAGTCTTGATTCAAACTTTAAAAGAAAAAATAGGATAGTTCTTCATTTTCTCAAATATGCTTTTTAATTATGATTATTATCTTAAGAATAATTTACTCTTATCACAGAGTGCATTTTAGTAGCAAATTGACTGATCTGAGTAGATGTTCTTTCAATCTTAATTCAAGGTGGTTTATTCATTTGTTATGGAATATTTCAAGAATTAGTTTAGATACTATTCAGACCTTACATCTAAAGACTAACTAGCTTACAATCATAACATATTAAAAACAGAGAGAGAGAAGGAGTTAGGCATTCCAATTTCTATAATTACACTGCAATATTTTATTTTGGAAAAGCAATAAACAAAATTAATGGCAACCTACTTATATATGTTTAAATAAAACTTCCCAATCAGTGAAATGCTAGGAAATTGAAAGTATCTTATTCATAATCCCACAGTAATGAATTGGACCCTTCTTTTAAAAATGTAGATATGAGGCAAACATATCTATGAATGTATATGTTTGTACATATATATGCTAACTGTGTGCATATGTATATTTATTTTCATGTACAATTAGCATACCTGACTATCTATATTCTTTTATGAATATGGGTTTAATGACCAAAGTGAGGGAGAGACAGGGAAACACAGATTGTGTGATTAATCTTCAATCCTGCATCCTTTAAGTCAGTTAAGAACAATCCTGTATTGCTGTGTTTGCAAAGGCAATTAATTGTTTTAGATTATATTTGGTCTCCAGTTCAAAAATCTCTTTTTGCCTTCTAGCTACGCTGAAATGATAAATTTCTTTCTTTTGATTATACTCTTTCCTAGCTAGAGCTGAGATAAATCCCACATGCCCTTAAGAGCTGACTAATTCTTCCAGAATTACATTTTCCCATTAATGATCTGCTCTTCTGGAAGTCTGTGAGAAAGTGTTAACCTCAAAAAGAGACATTTTGAAATGACCACATCACAGAAACTGACCTTGCAATTTAGATATTATTTTAATTATTTATGCACAAACTTACTTATAAATCTCTACATAAATTTATGGATAATGAGAGAATGGCAACTATGGCATATAGTACATTTAACCAGAATATATTACTGTTCTTGTTACTCAATGATTAGTTCAGGAGCATGGGTAATCAATTTCACTAAGCTTTGACTTAGTCTTTATAATAACATTCATAACGTATTGATTGAAAGCTATGGTATAAAATTACATGAGCAAAAATGAAGGAAATTATGCTTCTAATTCTGACTATCTTATCTGGAAACTAAAAGCAATACACATTTCAACTTCCCTAAAATTTGATCTCTTTTGGCCTGCCATTAGTTATTTATTACAGGGAAAACCATATATCCTTATTTGAATTTCTTGGCCCAGGATCTTCCCATTCCCCAACTTCCCTCTCTTTTATGTTCTCTCTCTCTCTCTCTATCACAAACGCTTAAATATGTGAACTTGATCCTTCTAAGGGTCCAATTTCTGAACTTTCTGCTACCATCAAAACCACCTAAATTTAGTTGATTATCAAAACTTTATTGATTCTAAATATTAACAAATAATAAAACCTCTTAAACCCAATTGGCCTTGGCATTTCTGATTTTACTCCCTTTTAATCTCACTTGCACTATATGGCCTCCAAACTGGTCTTCTCACGTCCAGTTTTTTTCTTTAATCCTTAACTCATCTTCTGCATAGTCAAAGCCTGTTATATATCAATTTATTAGTATAAATATGCAAACAAATATTCTGGCTGCACTGAGCTACTTATACTTACCAAATATATTGTGTTGTGATGTGAATTGTAATATAACATATTCATTCCTCAAAATTCCTCAGAATCCTAACTAAAAATGATAGAGTTAAAAGTTGGGATGGATCACTTAAAGAATGTGTAATTAATAATCAGAAGACCAAAAAAAGGAGGAAATATTCTAATAAAACATTAGACAGTAAATAAAGATATGTTACAATTCCTGATATATAAATAAAGCTAAAGAAAATGCAATAATTTCCTTTACAAAAAGGTGAAGGTTGCTTGATTAAAAATTGGTGAAAGAAGAGTTCAGTTTTCTGAGTTGTGGACACAATGGCAAAATGCAGAAAGATTCTGTAAGATGTTGCTAAGACTGGCAACACCTGGCGCATGGTCAATCCTAGCTAAGAGGAAGAACAGAGTATGAATGGATGTCCTGGCCCTGGAAAATTTCACTGGGTTAGGGACTTGTATTCAGTCACTGTTACTTGGTGGGGCAAACGTGACTTCTGTGTTATTCTGACACATTTCCCTATTTAGTCTATCACTCACGAGCTAATTAATGTCACAGCAACATGCTGTTGCAGAATGGACTTGAGACCCTAGCAGTAGACAGACTAAGTAACTATATCTGAGCAGACAATGACTCTAGGAGAAGAATGGCATCAGGTATTACTGTTACACCTGTAGTCATTGAAGATCTAAAGCAGCTGCTCATCTGTCAAGAAAAAGAGTGTCCTCATATCCTTTTTGCTCAAGCCAAAATACTGAGAAGCCCAGTGATGTACATATAGCAATGCATTTGTCCTAAACATTAGCAAAACATTCTATAAGAAAACTGAAGACGTTTCATAATTTGAAAGCAATTTATGTCAGAACCAGAGGTATTTTAGCACCAAACAATGAAATAAGGAGATGCCCTAGTGATAGGTGAGAAAGCATCTACTTCTGCAGAGTCCTCCTTTTGGCAACTGCATATATCAACTTTCATTCATGAAGTCTAAGACAGGATTTTCTCTATTTTTTTCTAAAGTAATAGAGATTACAGCTAGGCACAACACACATCTGCCAAATTGAAGACTGAATTTCCCAGACTCCTTGCCGTGAGTTGTAACCATGAAACTAGGCCCTGACTAATAGGATAAGAGAGTGATTTTTACCACTCTGAGGGCTACCTTTTGAGGAAAGGAATGGCCCATTCATCTTTTATATGTTTAATTTCATAGAAAAAAAAATGCTCACATTATTTTTGTTAAATAACTTCAGTGAATTTTTATGTTTAGCTATAAGAGAATTACATCTGTTTGAAACTTTTGAGACACAACTAAAAAAACTAAAGTTTTCATATTTTGTAGTGAATCGTAATCCATTTTCATTAAAAGTTTGTTTATAAGCTTCAAACAAACCTTCTTTCTTTAACGTTTTACTTCAGTTGGTATATGTACTTAAAAATCATAACAGAAAACTATGAACTTGTCTAACTTCTTTCAAAAGTTTGACTTTTGATGTTTCTAGATTCCAATAAGAAAAATGGGGGGGGGGGAACAGGTGCAATAGGAACAATCACAGTAAATAGTTGAAAGAATGAAGTCAACATTCAAAAAGGAAAGAGATATGTTTGTAAAAACTAATTGTTCTTCGTTGAAGCAATAATGCTTAAAGAGGCAATATTAACTGAATTTAAGGGCATCATTTGGAAGTTCAGACACCATTTCACAAGTAGACTTTGAGTTAGGGGTTATGTACAATATTTTCCATGTTCTTTTAATTAACTCACCTTGCACATCAAAATCATCAAGAAATATGGAAAATACGGTATGCAGCCGTATACACAAATCTGTCCCTCAAAACACCTGTAGTAATTGAACAACAACAAAAAAAAACACAAAATGTTTCCTCACCAGTGAACTCTAAACTTGTTTATAACTTTCTAACACCTCTTTAAGAATGTCAATACTAAATCTAAAAATAAATGGATAAATAATATAGACATTTTAACCAGGGAAATTACTATTGCTGAAGGCCTTTTTGTTTTCACTTCCCCCATCACCTACTTATACTGTTTATGTTATCAGTCTACAGCCATATGAAAAAATGTGTTAATATGTAATATAAAAAATATGTTTGCTGTCAGAATACTCTCTACACTGTTTTTAACACACTTCTATGCTTAAAGCTTACTCTCACACTTCAATTTTTGATGAAACATGCTCCTTTTTTCTGTGTTTATCTTCTGTGAAGGAAATTGATGTGGGTATTTGTATATATACAACAAATTGTGATTGCTAAAATGTCTTAGCTCAAATGTCTTAGCTCAATAAAAGATCCAAAATGTAGGTGTCCTAGAAGAGTGGAAGGTCAGCTGGAGGAAGACATTCGATGTGATAATCTAACCATCTTCTTTTTCTTTTTTTTGGCAGATGCTAAATTAAAAAAAAAGAAAACAATTGTTAAATACTTATTGACAATTCATTTGTCTCAAATAGTCTAGACATATTTGGCTGAGTTGTGAACTTCACAAACTTATTCTTTAATATTTGTTCATCATTATGAGTTGCCAATATATGAACAAGTACAAATGTGTCAAGTTATCAATTAGAGAAAAACTTTCTCAAGAAAATTAGTATAATGATTTTTATTAAAACTGGAAAATCATACACAAAACTATTAACTGAAGGAAAAGAATTAAACCTAACCTATGTATCAAACTTTATATTTTCTGGTTTCTAATTTTTAGTTTGCTCAATTATTTGTTGTATTTTATAATGAAAACATAGCTTTCTTGTATAATCAGAATGGCCTAACACACAGGTTAAAATTATATTGCCAAGGAAATATTTTTATTTGTACATAAAAAATAAGCAAGCTGGGATGTGTTCATTTTACATTGAGCATTTTTCAATCTATCAATGCATTTTCAACTACATTGCAAAGCAGGAGATGAGAAATAACTTCATAGGAAATAAAGAACATCCAGAATAGTAATTATATTACTCCATGACAGGGAAATACAGGAGCAGTAAAAAATGTATGATACTAGGAAAGTTGGTAATTGCTAGAGTATGCTGAGTTCTTTATATTTATTTGCTCAGAAGCACCATGTAAAATATGATCTAGCTATCAAAAGGAGGGGTCTACATTTTAAAGCACTTTATAGTCACCATAACAAATTTTATGTCTTCAACCCTCATTTATTTTTTCTCTCATTGTAGCAGAACTTCAAATTGGCTTACCACAAAGCATATCCAGAAAAGAGAAAAAGCTATTTTACTAGAACTTACTAAGTAAAATTATTTTTATTATTTTATTTCCTATTTGTTGTATTATAATTCTAACCTGTTTAGTCATCTTTCTTCCTTAGTTTATTTGTTATATTTCTCTTTAAGTGTGGCTTCAGTTTCACTGACCAAAAATATTAATTAAGGAATTTTTGTTTATTGTGTAGTTTGAGTAATTCATAAAAATTTTGCAAAAATAAAATAAAAAGTACATCCTAAAATTAATATAAAATAATAAGGGACCCCAGAAATCCAAATAATCTTGATAAAGAAAAACAAAGTTGGAGGACTCACACCTTCTGCTTTCAAAGCTACAGTAATCAAAACCTCATAGTACTGATATCAGGACAGACATATGGGTCAATAAAATAGAATAGAGAGCCTGGAAATAAACCCTTACATATATGGTCAAATGATTTCTGACAGGTTGCCAAAAACATTCAATGGGGAAAGAAAAGCCTTTTCCATAAATGGGGTTGGGAAAATTGCATAAACGCATGCAAAAGAATGAAATTAAATTCTTTCTTTACACAAGATACAAAAATTAACTCAAAATATATTAGAAGACCTAAATGCAAGAATTAAAAGTATAAAACAGTTTGGACAAAACACAGGAGGAAATCTTTGTGACATTGGATTTGTTCATGATTTCTTGACCATGACACCCAAAGCACAAGCGACAAAATAAAAAAATAAATTGGACTTCCTCAAATTAATGATTTGTAAGTTAAAATGTTACACATATATATATATATATATATATATATAAACTATAATTGTATGTATGTATACATATATACACAAAAGTATATTATTTAGCTTTAACAAAAAATGGAATTTGCATGCATGCTGCAACAATGAATGAATCTTAACAATATCATGCTCAATTCAATAATGCAGATTTAAAAAGAAAATATTGTATGTTTTCACTTATATGAGGTATGTAGAATGATCAAAATAATAGAGAAAGAAAGGATGAAAGTGGTTGCCAGGGTCTGGGAGCAGGGGAAAATGGGAGGTTATTGTTTATGGGTATAGAGTATTAGTTTGGAGTGACTAAAAAGTTCCAAAAATTAATAGTGGTGATGGTTGTACAACAAAGTGAATGTACTTAATGCCACAGAAATGTACATGTAAAAGTACCATTGTAAGTTTTGTATATTTATCATAATTTAAAAACATAAATCAAAAATAATTGAGTATTAAAGATAATAATGACTATGATTTTAAAAATATATACAATTAAAATGTATAACAATAATTACTCATAATTAGGGAAAGGAGTAATGGGAGTATATACTGTAAAGTTCTTATACTATTTGTAGAATGGTATGATATAACTTAAAAGTAGGTGATGATTAAAAATATATACTATAAAGCCTGAAACAACCACTAAAACAACAATAAAATATAACTTGTAACCAAAAGAAGTAAAGAAAAATTTAATTATAAAGTAAATAATACAAAAGAAAAATCAGAAAAGGAGAAGAGTAAGTAGATTAATAGAAAAAATAAGATAGCATTAAGTCTTTTTTTAAACTTTTAAATTAAAAAAAAATACTTATTAATATTATTATTTGTTACATTCTAAAATGTTGTTGTGGAGCAGTTGGTGGGAGGAGAGAGGTGAAGGAGAGACCAGGGGGGTTCCGGTGGCACCTTGGTGGCCCTCATCGCCTCACTGCCCCTGCTCAGGAGTCTGGTGTGCTTTCAGCGGTGGCCTGGTGGATGTTGCTTGGCTGGGTGTGGTTGTCTGTGGGGAGTGGCTGAAGCCCACAGTCCTCCCCCATCTCTGGCTTGGGAGCCTAGAGGTTCTAGTCCTTCTAGGTCTTATAGGTGTTCTTTGGTGGTGTTAGACTTCAGTAGTTAATTTCAGACTTTGTCTCAGATCTGTGGGTATTTTGTTTTTTCCTTCAGTTCTGTGTTGGATTATGAGCTGTTCGCACAATTTAAACTCTGCACTGGAACTAATTTGTTATCCTTTGCTTACTTCTAAAATGGGGGAACTTCCTGTGGGGACCAGCACTTGAGCCCTGTGCTTGAGCTAAATTGCTGCTTTGCTGCTGATTTCCTGGGGAAGGCTTTTTGTGCAGTTCAGGTTTTAATTATTGACCTTGTATGTACTTCTGGGTCTTGTGAGGTTGGTACACCTGGGTTATGTGAAAACTCTGGTTTGGGCCTGATTCTTTTCAGCAAACAACACCCCTGTAGTTCTATGTTCCTGATTAGTCTCCACTGAGTGGCCTCTACTGGTTGGAGGTCAGAACAGCTGTCCATGCTGTGCCCCAGTGCTCCCCTAGTGGACCAGACTCCTCCACCTCCCATACTCCCAACACTTTCCATGGGACTGGCCATTCGCCTGTCCTTTGCAATGACTTCATAGCCTCTGAGCAGCAACTTTTTTCAGTTGTCTGTGGCTCCTTGCTTCTATGTGGATACACAGGAACTCTGTTAGTGGTCTTGCTGGTCTGGGGGCCACCAATGACCTCTTCTCCCCTGCTGCCTCCAATCAATTTCATAGGAAGGGCATAGCTGTAGATTTTGCCAGCTCTTGCTGCATGCACTCACCGTCTCCAGCTTTGAAGTGACAGGGGTTCGAAATTCTGGGAGCGATCTTTTCTTTCTCTCATTGTGGCTTCTCCTACCTTCATGAAATTTGTAGGTATCTCCTCAATTTCCCCTGAGGTCTAGTGGCCCCACCTCGTCATTTGTTGCTTTTTAATAGTTATAAATTGGTTGATTTGTGAGAGAGAGTGATGCTGTGGATAGTCTATTTTGCCATTTTGACCAGAACCTCTAGAATTAAATCTAATTGTACCTGTAATCACATCTAAATACCCCTACTCAAAGTCAGAGATTATCAGATTGGATTAAAAAAAAAAAAAAAAAAGCATGAACTAACTTTATAAGTAGTCTATAAAAAATGCACTCTAACTATAATGACACACAAAAATTTAAAAGTAAGAGAATGAAAAAAAAACCATATACCATACTAATATTACTCAGAAGAAATCTGGAGTCATTATGTTAATTTCAGACAAAGTATATTTCAGGGCAAAGATTATTGTCTGGGATAAAAGAGATAATTTCACAATGATAAAAGATACAGTTAATCATCAGAAGGTCAGGGCAATCCTAAGTGTTCATCTATCACGTGATAGAGCTTAAACACACAATGCTTTTCTAATGGAAATGCAGAAAGAAACAGGCACATTTATAATTATAATAGCAGATTGAAAATCTGCTCAGTAATTGATAGAAATAGGTCATAAATAACTTGAACAATGCAATCTACCAATTACTCCTTAAATGACATTTGTAAAATATTCCAACAAACAGTAGCAAAATGCACATTATTTTCAAGTGTGCATGAAACATTTATTCAGCTAGAACATTTCGGTGGTTAAAAAAGTCTCAATATATTTGATTTTTTTTTTTTAAATAATGGAAAATATGTTACCTGACACTAACAGAATTGAACTGAAAATCAATAACAGAAGGATCTCTGGAAAATCTCCAAATCTTTGGAAACAATGTAAAGCACTTACAAAACAAACAAACAAACAAACAAAAAAACAAACATTGTTCCAAAAATAATAAAAGTTATTTTTAATTAAATGAAATATTAAATATTGTCTATAAATATAAAAGTATATATTTATATATTTCATAAGTATATAAAATATATATTTATATTTTAACAAATAAATAAGTATATCTGTATTTTCGTATTTATAGACAGTATTCCATATTGAATAAAAATGAAGATACAGCATATCAAAATTGCTGAGACAGAGACTGCTAAAGCAGTACATAGGAATAAATTTACAGCACTAAATACGATTATTAGAAAAGAAATGTCATTCACCCCAATTTACATCTTACCAAAAATTAAAGCAACTACAAGTAGAAGAAAAGGAACAAAGAACAGAGTAGAAATCAATAAAATAGAAAGCAGAAAACAATAGAAAAAAATCTATGAAATCAAATCTGGTTCTGGAGAACAAAAATAAAATTGGTATACTAGTAAGCAGACAGATCAGATCTTTTGTTTTTTTTCAAAGAGCACCGTGTGTGATAGACATGGACTTCTGGAACCTCATGACTTCAACTGCAACTTATACCAGTTAATAAAGATATCTCACAATTCATTATTTGTTGACAATAATGATAATAATGTTATTCATTCCACCTCAAACCCCATGCAAATCAATTACTAAAAACAGAAGTAAAAATTGCGTCTGTCTTTTACAACTTTTTCTACCGTGGTATTGAATAAATATGCTACTAAATATCAAAATTGTCAAATCAAAAGGAAAATGAAAGGTTAAGAGGGAAAGATAGATATAGCTAGTTCATTCTTAGCATTTGAGTGATTTGAGGGTATGTTCAATGAAACATAGTTTTGGTTTTTTGTTTGTTTCAACTAGATACCAGCTTCTCAATATCAAAAGGTGTAAATTTCAGCTATTTTCTTTCCAGCCAATATGTGGATATCTAAATTCATTGTCCTACCTCCTGTACAATCAAAAAGAAAAAAGACATTTTCCAGTTCTATAGAATAATGTAGTTGATCCTTAGCAAATAAGAAAATAATAAAACCAGTTTAGGAAATGTGTAAGTTTAAAGCAACTTGAGATAGAAAAATATGAACTGAAACAAATAGAAAGAGCTTTAAAATGTGAATTCTCACATGTTCTACAAGTCATTCTTGATATTGATGACATCTCACGATATCCTTCCTTGTCTAATATATTTCTTGAAATATAATCTAGATCTCTCCTTAACTACAACTGTGATTTTCTATAATTCTGCTCTTTCCACACTTTCTTACCTACAGAATCTTTCAAAAAAGAAATAAAATATATTTTATACTAAATGAAATATTAAATATTGCCCACTTTAATTTCTCTCGGCAGTGGTTTGTAGTTCTCATTATAGAGATTTTTCACAACCTTGGTTAACTCTATTCCTAAGTATTTTATTTTTTGATGGCTACTGTAAATGGGCAAGCTTTCTTGATTTCTTTTTCTGCATGTTCACTATTGGAGAATAGAAATGCTACTGATTTTTGTGTGTTGATTTTGTATCCTGCAACTTTGCTGATATCATTTATCAACTCTAAGAGTTTTTTTGTAGAGGCTTTAGGCTGTTCGATATATAGGATTGTATTAGTGTTGCTATAACAGAAATACCTGACACTGGGTAATTTATAAAGGAAAGAGGTTTATTTGGCTTACGATTCTGGGACAGCTGCATCTGGCACAGGCCTCAAGCTGCTTCTACTCATGGTGGAAAGTGGCAGGCAGCCAGCGGGTACAAGCAGATCACATGGTGGAGGAGGCAAGAGAGAGAGAGAAGGTGCCAGGGTCTTTTAAAAAAACAAGCTCTCACAGGAACTAATAGAGCGAGAACTCACTCATTTATCCCCCTTCCCCCAGAGAGAGCATTAATCCATTCATGAGGGATCCGCCCCCATGACTCAATCACTTTCCAACACTGCCACATTGGGGATCAAAATTCCACATGAGTTTTGAAGAGGACAACACATCCAAACTCCATCAGCAGGTATCCCTTTGACATGATGATTTTCATTCCTCTGGGTATATTCTCAGCAGTGGAATAGCTGGATCATATGGCAGATCTACCTGTAACTGTTTGAGGAACCTCCGTACCATTTTCTATAAAGGTTGCAACATTTTGCATTCTCACCAACAGTGTATGAGTGTTCCATTTTCTCTGCAACCTCACCATCATTTATCATTCTCAGTCTTTTTGGGTATGAGCCAATCTAACTGGAGTGAGATGGTATCTCTAAGTGGTTTTGATTTGCATTTCCCAAATGCTGAGTGATGTTGAGCATTTTTTCATGTGTTTGTTGGCCATTTGTATATCTTTCTTTGAGAAATGCCTATTCAGCTCCTTTGCCCATTTTTCAACTGCGTTACTAGCTAGTCTACACACTGGGGAAGAGACTGCCTCTTCAGCAAATGGTGCTTGGAAAACTGGACATTCATATGCAGGAGAATGAAACTAGACCTGTACCTCTCACCATATAACAAAATCAACTCATAATGGATTAAATAACTAAATACATGCCCTGAAACTATAAAACTCCTTAAAGAAAACAGAGTGGAAGTATCCAAGAAGTAAGATTGGGTACAGACTTCATGGATAAGACCCCCAAAGCACAGGCAACCAAAGGAAAAATAAACGGGATTATATCAAACTAAACAGCTTCTGCACAGCAAAAGAAATAATCAATAGAGTGAAAAGACAACCAACAGAGTGGGAGAAAATATTTGCAAAATATACATCAGACAAAAGACTAATATCCAGAATATACAAGGAACTCAAACAACTTTACAGTAAAAAGAACAAGTAATCCATGAACTTTTTGAAGTACCCTTGAACAATAGTGGTTAAACAAACAGCATTTTAAGTAATTATAGTCACCAGCATGTAAAAGCTGTTCTATTCATGAGTGGATGAAGAGAATATACTGTGAAGTGATCAAGGATATTTATTTCCTAATTCACAATGTATATTGTACATTTAATAGTTTTGGGAATGGTATCATTTTTCTACAACATAGTAGCTGCTTCTATGTGCACTAAATCTCTCTTCCTCCACAAAACTTCTTTCATGAATATATATATAAATAAATATATATATTTATTTATAATATTAGCTTCAGATATTTTAATAAAATATAGAAATTCTCTCCATTACTCACTTTTGTCCATTTCTATCGTTCCCTTTCCAAATGTATTGTTAATGTATCTAATGATATGCATTATTATCTTGTAAGATTTTTCTTTAAACTTACGCTTACTATTGTATCCCACTATCTCATCAATCTTTAGATTTTTCTATGCATGTTGATACAGAAGGATCTCATTTAATTATTTTAACTACCAGGTTATAATTCATTTTATTCATATACCTTTCTTCATATATTTACATCCAATCAGATGGACTTCTATTGTTTTTTATTCACCCAGTTTTCTTCTTTACATAGACTGATCCAACAAACATCCGATAGAAGGTTTCTACTGCATGTTTGTAAAAGTTTATCTAGGTTATATATCTAGAACTGTAAGCTAATTGACATATTTAAAATATCTTAAATTCTCTTAGATATCTTTAACATAATACATTGCAGTTGTATAATTTACTTTCTCACCAACAGGGTTTGGGAGTTTCCACTTTTCCAAAACCTTTCCAATTCTTACTATGTGTTTTTTTTTTCTTTCTTTTAAATTATCATATTATTTAATGAGTATAAAATTGTACCAACATGTTTCCTTTTTCCCCACTTTTTCTAATTTCTAAAAAGATTGGACACCTCAAATATGTTTATTTTTTATTCCTAATTCTTGTTTTTTGGATATTTAGCTCCTATCATTTGTCATTTGTCTATGAGTATTAGATAGCTTATTTTTAGTGATTTGTTGTAATTCTTTATACATGCTGTTTATCAATTCTCTTCATTTTATATGAGGCAACTATGCTAAAAGTTGGCTGTTGTCTTTTCACAAAGATTGAAGTGAGATTCTTATTAAACACACTCCAAATCTCCAGCCATTGCTTTTCCTGCTTTGCTACTGAAGACATCCATGCATACAGAAATATGTTTTGCTCTCCTTCAGAGTACTTCCATCCAAATTTCACCAACAACTCCTGGATGCACAGGAATGGATTCTTTGTGTGCTGTATCTCTGCTCCATATCCTATCTATGTTCAGCTCTGTGGCAGTAGTAAGTGGGAACTGTTTTAACAGTTGTAGGAAGAAAATAGCTTATAGGTTACCTGGAAAAAAATCTTCCCTACTGGGCAGAAGTAATTGATTCTATGTCGGTTGTTTTATGATAGTGTCAGGCATGTACCCTACCAACAACCCAGCTGTAGCAGCCTGGAGTTTTCTACTTAACTTTTTCATGCCCACTATATGTGAAGAACGCAAACATTTCTTCAGCGATATTTCCTAGATGTTTTGAATTCCTTTGTAAGTGCTTGTGTTTTACTGAAGGAGATACTATAGTACTTTTAATGTAGAATTCTTGTATGATTAATTTGCAATGTTGGCAGTCAGACTTACAGAATATAAAAATTTTAAAATAATATTTAATTCATTTTAATTTTTGAAATTTAAATCATTTATAAATATGTAAAAGTGATTTTGTGAAATTGCACTAGTATTTATAATATTATATTGCTTGGCAAAAAAAAAGTATTTGTAAAATAGAAGAAAGGAGATTGAATATAAAACGGATACGGTACAATTTCTCAATTTTATCTTTTCTCCTTTGATACATATGTAGTAATTTTAAAACAGTATTATAAAGTATTCTTTTAGAACATTTACTAAACAGAAGTTATCTGCCTGTGAGAAGAAAAAATAATATGCTGTGATTGTGGAGATTACCGTTTTGTTTCTCGTGTGAAGGTTTCACTTGAGAAGTTATTTACAAAGACTTTTTCTTCTTCGGTGGTGTGCTAGCCTTTCACCTCTCCAGGAACCTCATCATTGCCATCTTCTTTCCTGTCCCAGGAATCCTACAAAAGTCAGGCTTAAACTGAATTACAGCATTATAATCTGTCAACCGAAATGTAACAGTGTGGCCTCGGTGGTTTTAACGATTAGCAGCTATTCTGCAGTGTTTTGTGCTGTCAAACCCAAACCAACTATTCCAAAGGTAAAAATCTATAATTAAAATATTGAAAGGATTTTTCCTCCAACTTCTTCCTTAACCATCTCAAACCACTGTGTCATTTCACTATTTATAGGGCTATACTGCAAGTATAGAACCCTCAATCCAGATCTTTGGAACATAAAATAGTTGAATTAAAAAAAATGCCATTTTTTCTTTATTTAAAACAATTATATGTGCAGTTTTCTAATGAGGAAGAAGGTTGAAAAGTATGTCGCAGCTGGTGTAATTTTGGCAATAAGTATGTATAAAAACTGGATAGATCCAAATTTGGTTTTGACTTTATTTTCCAAAGTGAAAGTGTTTCCAAATCATTATTGTGATTATTCATTTGTTCCTGAATCTCAAAACAGATAACTGAATCTTAAAACTGTTCTTTTGTTGTTTTTCACTTATTGCACCGCTGACTGTGTTTTCCAATTATTTTTTAGTAATCATTATTTCTGTATGCTTAGATCTGCATAATGATATAACCATCTATTGTCTTATTTCAAAACCATCTTGTACATACTGAAAAAGATATTAAATAGGATATCATATTGGGATTCATCATCTACTTATTTAATAATTTCCATATTTTAAACAATGAGTTTGAACATTTCCATTCACTCTGAAAGTGATCTTTAGTGCTTTTAGTTTAAAAAATATGAAAATTAACATTTTTAATACAAAAAGATTTTGCTCAATATATACTGGCATATCTTCCTATTTTATATCTATATCACTGTATGCAAAACAAACAATAACAGCAGGATAAAAGCTCAGATAAGGTGTGATTTCACAAGCTTTAACATAATAATTATGTAGAGGTTTTCCTATCTGACATGATCATTAACTTATCAGTAAATTTAAAAGTCCTACTAAGCAAAAAAAAAAAAAAAAAAAAAAAAAAAAAAAAAAAAAAAAAAAAAAAAAAAAAAAAAGACAATATAAGAATACATTACATTTTTACTTAGAATTAATATGCATAAATTCTCATTTATTAACAAACCAAGTCATGTGAAGTTGTAGCCTTAATTCAGAATATAGTTCACTTGAGGAGGATTCTATTGTTGCCTTTTTTTACAAAACCCATAATTGCCATAAATGAAATCTATAATATCTAGTTGCAATGTCTAAAAATTAAATATTTAAATAATATAATATACAAAACATTTTTTATATAAAAAGTTCTGGTTTTTATCTTTATTTTTCATTATTTTTATATTAAATTCTATAAAACAGACACAATTAAATGCTATAATAAGTTCAAAAGGCACTAACCAGTTTGGGTATACAAGTAAATCTTAGTAATCTTAAATCCAGGTCTTGTGGTCACAGAAGTTCATAGAAGAACTACAGTATTTTACTAGCTACGAGTGTGCAGTGTCTTTGGTCACTGTTATTACATTTTACATAGGAACTTTAAGGTGTATGATTATTTGTGGGGTCAGTTAAATGGAAGTTAATAATTATTCTTTCAGTACAGTACTCAACTTTTTTAAAAAGTGTATTCCTAGTTTCAGAAATGACAATTTTCTCCTAGTCATCAACATTTAACGGAATTAGCATTTCCCTTTAGAACAATTTAAAAATTTTTATCGAATACGCCCCAATTTAGTAAATATTTTTCACTATGTCAGTATTTACAGTAATGTGAACTTGTTCAAAATTTAGAAGTCTCTTTTTTTTCTCTCCAAGAATTGATTATTGACTGAAATATTTGGTAAACAGTTCCAGGAAGGCAAATTTGATCCTGCTAGGTCCAAAAAGAATCTGGGGGATTAGTTCCCTAGCCTTAAAGCCAACAGTAACCAGATTGTTACATTTCAACAGTTTTCCCAGATCCCATATAAGCCTTTACACTGCCTTGCTGTCTTGAAATGTTCAACAGTGATGAGTTCTCCGGGGATCAGGTTGAGGGGTGGTGCTACAGAATATGTTGTCACATACATTTGGGAATAGAAAGATGTCATGGAAGTTGCGTGTTTGATACAAGAAAAATGGTGTTCTTTTGAAAATTAAATTCTTTGAAAATCAATTCTCTCTTGTCTTTCATAGTCAATGGAGATAATGGAGTTATATCACTATTAATAACCTAAATTTTATAGGCTCCTGTTCCAACTTGTTCATGTTTATCCTCAACACAACACTCTCAAAGCACTTCCAGGAATGCCAAGAGATTTCTTACACCAGCTCATAAAGAATTCTGGTCTGTCTCCACTGAAAATAAGTCAGTATCAACTATAATGCTCTCCTCTTCACCATAGCTCCAAGCAGGGGCATGACTGGTGTAACCGAGCCTCTTGCCAGATACCAAGTATCCTATTATACACCCTCTTACAATTCTGAATGCTGTCACCTCCCACCAGGGTTAATTTTGGGAAAAGTTAGAGAAAATTCTCATTTCTGCTATTATATTCTTATAGTTAAATACCAAACACTGCAGCTTTTAGTTCAGCTTCTTATGAAGAGGTGTTAGGAGAACATATCTTTCAATTTTTACTTATAGCCTTCCATCTTCATAGGATTAAAACATGAATCAACTCACAGGCTGAACATGAAGACAATCCAAATGACATACAGCATGGCATGCTGAGAATTATCCCTGTGTGAATGTACTGGGCTAAAAGGCAAAATGAGAGTCACAAAGGCAAAAAATGGCATGTCCCTTTTAAGCCATCTAACTGTGAGTATTCCAATCATGTTGATAATGTCCCCATTGTGAAGATAGATACATTAGTCTCATTTATCCTAATGCCATTAAAAGTTTGTTTTATCTCTCATCTCTTTTGTGTGAGATTATTTCAAAATAAAGGGATGTAAATTAAAAAAAAATCATCACATATTTAGTACTGATTATGCACTCATAAATCAAGTTTTTAATTATATTTGGTTACATGTTGATCTGCTACAGAAGGCAGAGATTTTAGTCTAAGTGGTATTTTATATGAGTTCACTTTGTATAGGCCACAATTTCTGGATATAAACCCTTAGAGCACTGGGCCAGAATCTAGATTGTACTAAACTGGTCGAAAGCCTACATGAGAGCTTTCTTAGGAGTCAGTGTTTCTTTGTCAATTCTATTGCACTGGTTTTGTTAATTTTGTTAATTAAACTATTTCATCTAAAATTTTCTAATATCAGGCCTTTTTCTGTTCCTTCAAATTGTAAACTTTACATAGACCAGCCCTGCTGGAAATTTAGAAGTCCCATTGCCCATTTACCTGTTTTCTGAATAGGTTCATCCTTTATGTCTTCATTGTACATTGAGTTTGAAGAGGGCAAAGTCTCCGTTAATTGTTGTCTTTGTGAAGTTTATTGTGATTCTGCTGGTTCCTACTTGAAAAATTTTGAGAGCATTCTCTTGGAGGTTCAGACAGGTAATTATATGGAGACTCTTTTCTCATATGATCCTAGGTCAAGACACTGAATTTGCACTTGATCTCATAGGAATACCAACAACTGGACCTGCCATGTAATGCTTCCTTTATGGCTGTGCAGTGAAGGTTTTTGAACTAGGAGATATGCTTTTCTAATTGCTGAAAACACTGGCTTCTCATTTCTCACTTGGGTGATTTCATCTTTGAGCAAGGACCTAATTTGTTAAAACTGTATGAGTCCTAACTTCCTGAATAAACTCAAGATTTTGAATACCAAAATAAAATTGCACTAAAAATAATTGGTCTTGATTTTAGCCTATAAAGAGGCCAAAAGATAAATGTCTGTAAGCTAAAAGATGAATTGCTAAATGTGAAGTTGGAAAACCTAGGTTCCAACACTGGTTCTGCTGTTAATGAACTGTTTGATTTTAGAAAGTCACTTTAACTCTCAGGAGCTCAGTGATTTCATCTGTAGTGAGGCTGGGTTTGGGTAGTATTTTTCAAGTCAAATTTTATCTCAGCGTGCAAATGATTTAAATCATATACTGAAGACCCTAGGAGAGATGTGGGAAAGCAATGGATAGAAAGAGGAAGAAACATCTGCTTTGGTTGGTCCACAGACAATGGATAATGAAAAGCTAGACCACACAATCTGTTTACTCTTTTAAAAGTGTACATTTAAATTCTGTTACTACTATCCCATTATTAGCCTATCATGTGTGATAAATTCTATGAAGGCTTATGGACTTATCCACATTCTCTCATATTGCCATTTTTTAAACAAAAGAAAGTCTTTTGAAAAAGAGCTTTTGAAAGCACCAGTAATAAAGTTTTTAACTACATAACCAAATACAAAATTCACATTGGTTTCAAATTCATAATCTTTTTCTCCTAAACAATGTACCTTAGATAAATGGGCTAATAGAAAGAGGGCTATGGGGCCGGCCTGGTGGCGCACTGCTACAGTGCGCCGCTTGGGAGCGTGGAGGTGCTCCCGCCGAGGGTTCGGATCCCACATCCAGACCGGTTCCCACTCACTGGCTGAGCAAGGTGCGGGCGCAGCACCGAGGTTTGCGATCCCGTTGCCGGTCCCGGTCCGGTATGGGCGTGACACTGAGGGTTGCGATCCGTTGCCAGACACGAAAAAAAGACAAAAAAAGGGAAAAAAAAAAAAAAAAGAAAGAGGGCTAAAGTCCATTTTTTGTATTATATTGCAGAGATATCATTAACAAGTATACAAGTATTTGTCACTCACAATTTTGTTTTCAGATTGTTAAACGCAGCACAAATTGAACAAATGTTATAAATTGAAACTGCAATATATCAGCATTTCCATAGCATATCAAAAAACAGACATACAGTGATTTTAGAAGATGAGATTGAAATAGACTTGGAATTGCATAGAAATTGCAGTATTGATGACAATTATAGTGTCCCCTGTTCTCCATAACGTACTTATCATTTATATTTATACATGATACACACACACACAAACACACACACCCATTTCTGTTATTCTCTCTCTTTTTTTTTTTGGCTGTTTTCTTTTTAGGTAGAGCTATTAAGAGCTGCATTTATTTGTACATGCTACTTTAGCTCACCGAATTACTAGAATTACTCTTAATGCCATGGGTGCTAATTTAATCTCCTTAATTCACTGACCTTTTTCAATCTTTTCTGTATGTATCGTAAAGTTACCATTGATGAAGCAATATAAGTTGCTATTTTGCTCTCAAAAGAATATATTTTGTCCAATTGTTATTGAAATTCCAACTGATTATTTTGCTGTATATGCATTTCATTCTGTCAAATAGACATCCATGGAAACACATTCCCAAGAAATCACTGGCATCATAGTATCACCAGAGAGTTTTGTTGATTGGAGCTTTTGCTAATTGGCTATGGCGGGGATACTGATTCTTGAGCAGACAGATCACTTTGAGTTCCTCCGTCACACAGACTATACCTATAAACTTTGTCAGTAAATGTTACTAGAGCATAGCATTACTCACAAAAGAACAGAAAAGTGCACATAGATAGGTCAGTCAGTGTAAATCTATTTATGCTGCTAGCCAAAAGAATGCAATGTATATAGATTTTTTGCACTGGAAAGGGCTTTAGATATCAACAATTGCCTCATTCTACATATGAGAAAATTCAAATCCAGAGACACTGAGATGCTCTACGTCAGACAGTTAATTAGTGGAAATAGCAAGATGAAAACCCTGGTCTCCTGATTCTCAGTCCTGTTGCTTTTTCCACTGCCCCTGCTGCAAGTTCTGTTGACATTGGACCAGAAGTTACATCTTGCTGTGCAAAGTAACACCTTACAATTAACCATGAGTATTTCTTTTCATTGTCTTTTATTTCTTATGTATAAACAACATTAAAGCAAAACAAAGTTTCAAGTTTTGTTTACAAACTAAATCACATGGAAAGATTAGGGATAGTTTTCTTTCTAATTATGCAGGCTGTCAGTTGTACATAAAATCCAGTCTTGTCTCTTCAAGAGTGCACAGTTACTGACAAATCTACTCAAATGAGTCAGTAAACCAAGTACAACAGCCTAGTGTGCAGTGCACCTCTCTGCCTCCTCCTACATTATGCTCTTTGCTAAACCGCACAGACATGTTGAAATTGAGAATCACGTGGCATTTCCCCTTGTCCCACTGAACTCTCCTTTCTGTTGTGTCTGCCTGCCTAGCACCAAGCTTCCCCCTCACTTCTTATCTTCACGTTCATGAGCAAACACTGGAAGAGACTCACAGGCTGGTGAACTTTCCAGGGCTTACACATTTACCTGCTGCAAACTTTGGAAATGCATGTAGCTAGAGTAGATGTCCTTTTCTGACATCTTAAGTCTGAAGAAGCATTATTCTCAGAAAAATGCATCACGGCTCTTGGACATTCTATGCTGTTTGTCCATTTTAAGGATGAGCATAAAGACCTGATGCTTAAAGTCTCATTTATGTTCTACTTTAGCAAGTGAAAAAACATTCTTTGACTGAAAAGTTGGAACAAATTAATATAAAAATCATCTTCCTCAGAAAATAATTATTCCTGGTTGCCTAGTGAAAGGGTCTGTAAATTGAAAAGTAAGTGGCAAGGTTATTTCTGAATCGAAGGCACTGCATAAGCAAGAAGCTTACCCTCCACGGTATTTTTTATCTCAGTAAGATAGATCAAACCGCTAATTGTTAAGTCTATGGGGAAATCTCAGAGATGTGAACCTTAAACATTTTGTTCCCTTTTATTTAATATCTCGTCTTCCTTCCCTGAATCTCTTTATATCACTTCCAGTTTCTTAGATGGTAATTGTACAGATTAAATATCAGAATTCCTCTATTTGAAAAACAATTTAACATGATGTTTTTCCTTATATTTCCTCCAATTTGTCGTCTTCATCTCTTTGCTACCATATGCTCTTCCACTTGTCTCCTCTCTCCTCTTTCATCTTATATTCTATCTACTCTCCCTTATACCACTTTTTTTTGCTTGATTCTAACATTATTTTCTTTGTAAAAACTTACTAACTTTTGATTAACACAAATGGAAGTGAAAAACTACATTCTTAATGAAAAAAAGTACAAGCCCATCCTTAGATCATCTCTTAAGTAAACTTATTTTATAAGAGGCATTTAGCAACAATGATTAGAGAGAAAGAATATTTCTAATAAGTCAAAAAATAAACTCCACATTTTTGAAAAAAAAAGGTTTAAAATAATGGTTCATTTTTTTTTTTAAATTGAAAATGGCATCTGTAGTTCTATGAAACATGTTCTGTGTATCCTCTTCAAAGATGGCTGTGTAATATTAGGCTTCTTAACAGTGAGGTGTACTAAAACCCTGGCAGTGTATGCACAAGTACATACTATACAAAAGTAACATGAAATATAGGGAATGAATATCCATCTGATCAAACACAGTTTTCTAATTTGTTTGCCAGAATATGGTAAGTACAGTGCAGTCAACACAGTGTAAAACATCTGTAATAAAAAAAAGAGAGATGTGCATGCATAAGTACACGAAGTCAGAGAGGGGTCTCAGGAGCTTATCCTTGGGAAGTTAAAAGAATTATATTTTCTGTTCATTCACTGCATGATTTATTATAAACATTCTATAGAGCAGCACCCAGCAGAGAAACTATAGTTAAAGTTGTCTTGTGGTTTCTATCATAAATTCTCCTTTTTGAATGATTTATAACTTAACTTTTTATTTGCTTTTCCCTGAAATTTGGCATGTAGATACTTAAACTCTGAGTAATTATTTCCTCCAATTTGTTTTAAATCAGTTTAGACTTTCTTTCTAATATTTTCTTTTTTTACATCAATGAGAGAAACATTAAAGTAAATGTCACATGGGACATCACAAATTCTATGCCTTTGAAATAGGGCAACTACCAACAGGAAGCAGATAATAATTATCATATGAGCATCCTTTTTAAAATCCCTGCTGAACAAAATGAGTATGTAGGGTGTTCTAGGGCAATTCAGTTCTCTTTTAAAAACCAGATTTTTATTTCAGTCAGTGGAGTATATTCCCAAATAAAATTTTCAGCACTGCAACTGTAACTATAATTTAAGTCATTAAGATCTATAAAACTTGAATGTAATATTAATTATCTCTTTCTTAAACATGAGTGAACTGTGACTTGTTCAAAGATTCAAAGCATTAGAATTATTTCAAAAAAACTATGGGTTGATTATAGAATTGTTTAGTTTATCTTGAAAATATTATTTTCCCTTTTGGAAAAAAATCTATCTATCTATCTATCTAATCTATCTATCTAATCTATCTATCTATCTATCTATCTATCTATCTATCTATCTATCTATCTATCTAGATATAGATAGATAGATAGACATATATAAAATCAGTTCCAGAAACATGGCATTTCTTTCTTTCTTTCTTTTTTTTTCTTTTCTTTTCTTTTTTTTTTTTTTTCTGACCGGTAAGGGGATCGCAACCTTCGGCACAGTGTTGTCTGCACCACACTCAGCCAGTGAGCGCACCAGCCATCCCTATATAGGATCCGAACCCACGGCCTTGGCGCTACCAGCGCCACACCCTCCCGAGTGAGCCACAGGGCTGGCCCCCAAAAATATATTTTACATGTAGGATCATGCAGCAAATTAGCATGAATAAAAATCTACTTTAAATAATAGATAAGTTTTACTTTCTACTAAGGCTCAATATTTCTGCATATACTCATCAAGTGCTATAAATATCTCCATAGAAATTAGTTTTTATATAAATAAATATACAATAGTTAAAATGTTTAGTTAGATATATACTTTAACTTTTAAAAGTGCATGTTGCATACCTTTATATATAAGTAGTATGTAGTCGTATACTGTTTGGAAGACACACTCCCTTACTCCTCTCTAACTACTCCTATTCTGTCTGTTGCTTTCTTCACCTGCTGTGTTTCATCTTTATATGTCTGTTCTTAGGGTTGTCCTATACTTTCTTCTATTCTTGATGTAACTGAACATCTTGAGCAAATTCATACTCCTCTGATTTCATTTATCATCTTTGTGTTGAGAACTTCTTTATTTATGAATCCAGTCCAACTCTCTTCCTTACATTCCATACCATTGTACCAGGTGGCTTAATGGACACATTTACCCGAAGGTTCCACAGCACCTGAAACTCAACTGGACCAGAATTGAAACCTTTTTTTTGGTTTTCCAAAGTCCCTCCCCCAAACTTTTTTTATACTTTCAGTGAAAATTAGAATCACTCATCCTTTTTCTCAAGTCATCTCCTGAGTATTTTTATTTCTGGCTACATTTTCTGTCAATGGAACTGAAAGGAAAATATTTCTATAAAATAAAATAATGTGATCTGCTAGAAACTTTAGTAAACCTTGGCACACCCCGAACTTCACCACATTATTTTATTGTATCTTGACTCTTTAGTTGTCTGCATTTTTACATTTGAATATGTTCTGGATGCCTAAAACGTGGTAACCTCATAACATATGTTCAAGAAATCTTTGGTGGATGAAAGCACTTACTATGAAAACATCCTATCTAATAGATGTTTGGCTACTTGTATTTGTTTAAACCATTTTTATTAGATTTGATATCTGTCCACATGATTTTAAAAAATTATTTGTATATATAGCTATTAGATAAATATATTTATAAAATATCAAATAATAAAAAGGAAGCCATGTAAATTATGACTTAACACATGGCAATGAATGATTGTCAGTTTCCAACACGAGCAATGATATTTTACTCACACTCTGTCTATTAGCTTATCCAAACCCTACAAATGATCTATACCAGGTTCATTTCTCTTTTATAATCTGTTCCCAATTATTTTAACCAAAAGTATAGCTCTTCTTCCTTTAAAGTACAAGATTATCACAAATATTTTTGCTTTATTCAGTTGAAATATCTATCACATGCATAAATGAGTTTGCTTCATAAATAAATATTTGGCTTATGGAGAATAGGATTCAGAAAATCTTAATTTCTTTGTTACTTTATAAACTTTTTATTTGTATGCTGAATTACGCAATATAGAGAGAAAAGAACAGGTATTTTTTTTAAAAAATAATGATTAACATGTAAATACATTAAACTTATGTTCTTATAACTATAATAAAATTGTAAAATTGTTCTTTCATTTTTTATTTTTGGATGCAGCTATGTACTGTTAAACTACAGGAAAACTTAGTCAAATAAATATTTGGATTTGCATAAATGTTAATTAATTAAATACTTCATTTCCCAAATGCCAAGGTTCAAAATTTAGTGTTTCAAAATATTAAAATAAAGATACTAACATTAAATTTACTTTTTCTTTCAATATAATATAATCATTATCAGTATATCATATATATTTTAATTAATATGTTTTTTGTGTAGCATAGTGCTTCAATAACAGTGGTATTTTAATTTTTTATGCTTTACAATTTCATTTATGTAAAATTCACATAAAATAAGCTGCATTATGTAAATTATACAATTTGATGAAATGTGGCACATGCATATGCATAAAACTATCAAGAAAATGTGATTGATGAACATATTTATCAGGCCCAAAAGTTTTATTAAGCCCCCAAGTAATTTTTCTCTCCTTCCTCATGCTGTCTCACACCATTCCTACTCGGACATATGCTTTCTGTATTGTGTCTAAAAATTCTTTGCTTAACCTAAAGTCACAAAAACTTTCTCCTTCATTTTTTTCTAAAAATTTTAAAGATTTAGGTTCTACATTCGCTTCTATAATTCATTTTAACTTATTTCTTGTATAAGACGTCATGTAAAATCAAAGTTTTTTTCTGTTATTTGTGTGCCTTTTGCTTTATTGTTATGTTTTATTTTTTCATATAGATGTGTAATTGTTGGAGTACCATTTCTTGAAAAGACTGTCCTTTCTTCAATGAAATGTCTTTGACCCTTGTCAAAATCACTCATCAAAACTCACATGTGTATTTTTATAGACTTTATATTTAATTTCATTGATTCTCTTATCTATATCTATGCCAATATCCCACAGTCTTGATTATTGCATTTTATTATTTGTCTGAAAAGTGCTACTGTTAGTCCTCTGACTTTTTACCTCTTTTTAATAGTTTCTTTGGTCAATCTAGGCTCTTTGCATTCCCATATAGACTTTATATATTTAATATTATTTTAAAATTTATTTATTAATATCATTATTCTTTTGCATTCTAAGCTATGGTTCCAGAGCAGTTGGTGGGAAGGGGGAGATGGGGAGGGGGAAGAAAATAAGAAGGGAGGAGCAGAGGAGGGAGAGCTTGGTTGAGGCCCATGGCAACCACCCCATTCCAGCAGGGGAGACCAGGGGGCTTCCAGCAATAGTTGGGTCATTGCTGGGCTGGTGGCTGATGGCTGAGGTCATAGGACCCCCACTCCTCAGCTTGGGATCACAGGTGCTTCCTGTGGTGGCTCACAGGTTGTCACGATATGGTTAGGGACCTTGACCCTCCCTTCTCCCTGGCTTGGAAGCCCAGGGATCATCTGGTCCTTCTAGGTTTGATAGGTATTCTTTGGTGGTGTTAGACCTTTATTAATTAATTTCAGACTTTGTCTCTGATCTGTGGGTATTTTTTGGTTTTTATTCAGTTCTGTGCTGGATTATTATCTGTTCCCACCATTTTAACTCTGCACTGGAACTAATTTGTTGTCCTTTGCTTATTTCTAAAATGAAGGAACTTCCTGTGGGGACAAGCACTTGAGCTTTGTGGTTGAGCTAAATTGCTGCTTTGCTGCTGATTCCCTAAGGAAGGCTTTTTGTGTTGACCTTGTATATACTTCCAGGTCTTCTGAGGTTCAGTATACTGGGGTTGTGTGTAAACTCTCATCTGGGCCTGAGTCTTTTCTGCAAACTACGCCTGCAATTCTATATTCTTGACCAATCTCCACTGAATGGTCCTGTGCTGATTGGAAGGCAGATCAGCTGTCCTTGCTGTGCCCCAATGTTCCCCGGGTGGGCCCTGACTCCCCCATCACCCACACTCCAGAAACTTTCCATGGGACAGGACATGTGCAGATCCCTTGCAATGACTCACTGGCCTCTGAGTGGCTCCTTTTTTCAGTTGTCTGTGGCTCCTTGCTCCGATGTGAGTCCACAGGAGCCCTGTTAGTGGTCTTGCTGGCCTGGGGGAACCAAGGCCCTCTTTTCCCCTGCCACCTACAAGCAACTTCATACAAAGGGCACAGCTGTGGCTTTTGCAAGCTTTTGCTCTGTGTGATCATTAGCTCAAACCTTAAAACCACTGGGGCTTAAAACTGTGGGCGAGATCCTTTCTTTCTCTCATCCTGGCTTCTCCTGCCATCATGAACTCTGTAGGTCTCTCCTCCTCTTCCCCTGAGCTCTAGAGGCCCCAGCTTGACTGTCATTGCTTTTTAATAGTTGTAAATTGGTTGATTTGTGATAGAGAGTGACACTGGAGACCATCTATTCTGCCATCTTGACCAGAAGCCACCATAAAGACTTTAAAATCATCCTATTGGAGTTCTAATTCAGAGTGCTGAATGTATAGATATATTTTATGGAAATTGACATATAGCAATGTAACATCTTCTAACTCATGAACATGGTATATCTATATGTTTATTTAGGTACTCTTTCATTTTTCTCAGCATTATTTTGTAGTTTGCACTGTATAGATCTTTAATGTGTTTTGTTAGATTTTGGAATAGTATTTTCTATTGGTTTTGCTGTGTTAAATGTTGTTGTTTTTATAATTTCATTTTCTGATTATTTACATATATATTTCCTATATCTTCCAGCCTTGTTAAACCTATTTATTAATTCTAATAGCTATTTTGTAGGTTCCTACAGATTTTCTACATAAAAGATTATGATGCAGCAAATAAATATTGATATTTTCAGTACTCTTAGAATCTTAATGACTTTTATTTATTCTTCTTTTGCCTCCTTGTACTGTATAGTTCCCTTGGTATAAGGTTGAATAAAAGTATAGAGAGTGGACATCCTTGTTTTTTTTGTAAGTCTAGAAAATATATACTAATTCTTTTACAATTAAATGTAATATAAACTTTAGGATTTTATTAGCATTCTTCACCAGGTTGAAAAAATTCCCTTCCATTCTTAATTAGCTACACATTTTTAGCATAGATAGGTGTTGGATTTTCTCAAATTTTTTGTCTTTATCTTTAGAGATTATTATGTTATTATTTTTAGTTTTGTGATATGGTGGATTACATTGATTTTTAAGTTTTAAAACCAAACTTGTATTTTTGTCATAAAACCCCTGCAATTGTGATGTGTTATCTTTATATTTATTTTTGGATTCAATTATCTAAGATGTTAAAATTTTTTGCATCTAGAAATGTTGATCTTGTAAATCTTTCTTTTGGTATTAGGATAAAGCTAGTCTCTTAAAATGAGTTGAGAAGTATTCTGCCACCTTTACACTAATGGAAAAGTTTGTGTATAATTTTATAATATTTCTTTTGTACATATTTGGAAAAAATTACCAGTGAAGTTATCTGGGCATGTGGTTTTCTTTCTGGGAAGCTTTAAACTATGAATCAAATTTCTTTAGTAGATATGTGGCTGGCTATTCAGGTTGTCTCTACCTTTTTAAGTGAACTTTATTTGCTTTTGTGTCTTTCGAGGTAGTTGTCCATTTATTCTAAGTTGTTAAATGTTTTGTCATAAAGTTGTCCAAAATATTCCTTTATTATTCTTTTAATATCTAAAAAATCTATACTGATTTCATCCCTCTCATTACAAAATGAGAAATACATGCTTATGCTCTCTCACTTTTTTTCTCTCAAAATTAGTCTCCCTAGGGATATACCAGTTTTAATTACCTTTTCAAAGAATGACTTTTGGCTTTCATTTAATTTTCTCAATTACTTTTTTCTTTTTCAAAGATTTCTGTTCTGATGTTTATTATTCCGTTTCTGCTTTCTTTGACTTCATTCATTTTTTTTTATTAGTTTCCTTAGGTGGAAGCTGAGACGGTTGATTTGGTACCTTTTTAAAATTTTCTAATAGAAGCTTTAAATGCTATAAGTATTTCCATAAAGTATTGCTTTAGCAGCATCCTCAAAATATATACTTTGCTATATTCCACTTTCATTTTCATTTAACTCAACATTTTCTAATTCCCTTTTGAATTTGTTTTTCCCATATGTTATCTAGTAGAGTGCTACTTTGGTACCAAATATTTAGTGGATTTTTAGGAATCTTTTAAATTAATTTAATTTCATGCTGATCAGAGAACAAAAATTGTATAATTTAAATCATTTTAAATATATGGAGACTTGTTTTATGGCCCCACATTTTCTTACCAAGGTAAGTGTTCCATGTACACTTAAAAGTGATATGTATTATGCTGAATTGAGGTGGAGTGTTCTATATATGACAATTAAATCAAATAGGTCAATAGTGTTTTGAAAGTCATCTATGTCATACTTACTGATTTTCTGCCTACTTGTTTGATTGATGATTAAGGAAAAGTTATTGATTATAATCTAATAAAATTTTTTGAAATTACCTAATTTTCTTTGCTGTTCTCTCAGTTGTTATTTCATACATTTTGAAGCTCTGTAAATAAATAAATATTTAGGATTGTTGCATCCTCTCAATAAATTACTCCCTTTATCATCACAAAATTATTTCTTTATTGCAGATAATATTCTTACCACCAATTAACTGTATCTTTCATATATGCATACACAAGAAAAATACATTTTAGTTTTAGAATATTGTTAGCAACATTCTGTTTTTCCACAATACTTTACTTAAGATGTTTTAATTTTTCTAAAATACTTTGAAATATCATATTAAATGATATCGTAAGGTCACACTTTGCATCTAGCACACAATAAGCACAAAATACATTCTTGTACTATTACTTATTTACTTGTTATGTTCAAATTTTTATTAGAATAGATATGCTACAACCAACATTCTTTCACATAATTTGTAGCTGTCATATATACTTATTTTTTAGGATAAATTCTTAAATCCTAAGTTACTAGTCAAAGCTTTGAGCTATTTAAATTGCTCAAGGTTTTTATTAAACTATTAAAAAAGTCTAGGCTATCAAAGAGATAAAAATATCTTATTATTTGCATTTGTTTCTATTGTTTATGTTGGGCATTCTTGTATGTATATTTATTAATAATCCATTTATTCCATGAATATTCTCTCTTTGATGTTACGATGTAATTTTGTGGCCCAAAAATGTACCTCATGGACTTATTAGGGCATTTAGAGAGTATATTTGCAACAAATAGCTATAAATATTAAATTATTTTGATTATAATTATACTATATTGATTTATTTATATAATATTATTTTCATTTTTTTGTTGTTCAGAAATATAAACATTTACATGAGGATATATGCTATTTCTTTATGATTTTTCCTTTTGTCTCTCTTATCTGGATGTCCTTTCCAATCCAAACAGTTTTTAAGTGATTGTTTTTGTTTATTTGCTTGTATTTTTTCAAAACTGGGAATACATTTTGCTCATAAGGACACCTGAAATTAACTTTGGGTTCAGTACCAATTAAAAAAAAAAACATATCAAAACAACAACAAAAAAAGTAAATATATCTACTCTTTTTATTCCCCTAATAATTAATCATTTAAAAAAAATCACCATTTACTTACTGGAGTCTACTCTTTCTTGACAATATATGAGAACACATTGACTTTTCTAGCAATTCTGAGACAAATAGCACATATTTTATTTATTTGTAATTCATGTTAATATATAACACAGCAACTGTAGGCTCTCTTGGGCTAGTAGCACAATAGACCATATAACTTATCAATTACATTGCAGGTCCTTCACCACTTATAGCCTATTTCTGCCTACAGTGTCTAATGTCAAATATCAATTGCAAAATTGATAAAACCTCTGAGTTTACATGAGGCTTAAGCTTAAAGCCATGTTAGAAAAAACAAAACAAAACAAAAAAACAGTCAAGACAACTTTTTTAAAATGAATACCCTTTAAGTAAATATTACTATCATTTTGGTATTGAATTTAACTATAAGGCCTGGAGAAAGGACTTAGGAGAGAGGCCACTGCTTTAAATACAAAACAAGAAATCTGAACTCTCACTTCCTGAGGCTCTCTGCATTGGAAGTTAGTAACTACCTCCTGATCTATCTCAGAGTCATGTATTCTTGTTATACTCTGTGGTCACTTTCTAAACATTGGTCATCTGCTTCCTTGCAGTTAGTCTGTTCCTCTGAAATATATGCTTTCTCACTTTCTTAAATCTGTAATTTAATAACAGCCTACTTGTACCATAACATTCACTATAGAATTTGAGCTCTGTTATTATCCTTCATTACTATTCAATTTATCTTCTAGGGTTTGACTGATTATATTGTCCATGTAGATGACATTTTTAAAACCCTATTCTCATAGTTGTTACACATCTTGCTGTGTAACAGAGACACAAAAAAGATTACTCAAAGCAACATGAACACAATGAGAAGCCCTAACAGAATGTACCTCAGCAACTCCTCTGTTAGAAGGAGAAACTGGGTACAGCCCCGATTCAAAGTTAGTTTCTGTTTTTGCTGTAAATTCAAGGAAGTTTCACAAGAAAAATCAGTTGATTCAATCATTTCAAAAGGGCACAAAGACATGGGCAACATGACAAAAGTTATCTACTAAATTATCTAAGTATATCTTAAACAATAGAAACTAGTAACATCATTTAAATTAACAATGTGACACTTCAAAGTACAATTTGTGAAAAGCTAAATTGATCAAACTGTGATTATGATCTAATCTAAAATATAAACTCTCCTTAAATGATTTAAGTAAGTTACATTCTTATGATTAAATCTAAGTATAATCGTCTCTAAAGTTTCCACCAACAAAGTGCCCTTAGCAAACACTTTTTCACATTTTTCCCTACAGCAATTCTTTCAACATCTTTTAACAACAATCAGTATGTTAAATAATCAAAGTACATAATCCCATCCCTAAACAGTGATTAGAATTGATTAGATGGGCTTTTGCCCACAAGCTGTCGACCCTTGTCTCCTAACCAAGGACTTTTGTCCCACAGGAGCATTACCTAAAAAGCCTATCTAAAAATCAACTGAGAATCAACATATTCTTCATTAAAATTAATTAGATAGGATTTTTGCCCACTAGCCTCAGGCCATTGCCTCCTAGCTAAGGACATTGCCCCCAGTAAGTTTTTTTTAGCTAAAGAGTCCTGTCTAAAAATCAAATGGGAATCAAGATTTTTAACCCTCTACGGTAGTTACTTTATTTCTTGAACTCCAATGACTAACTTTCTATGGCCAATTAAAAAAAAATCTAGATCCACTATAAATCTGGATTTACAAAATAATTTCTACATCATCACTTTTAAAAAGTTCTCTCTTGGTGGTCTTACCCCTAGACTTACTTTTCAAAGTCACTGATGTTTCCTTTTATATTTCCTTTCATGTTATCTGCTTCTATTACATCTTCTTCCCTTTTTATTCAGCCTGTTTTCTGCTCTATCTTCTGACACAATTCTGAGCTATACCAGCATCCTGGAGGCATTTTCTCTTCTACTTTTCACCTTAGAGGCCGTGAACACCTGCTAAATTCTGTTCTTGTGTCTTCTGTTCCTGTATGATATAGAAATGCAGTCAAATGTATAGATTGATTCTTCCATAAAGCCATGCTCCCAATGCCAATCGTCAACTCATTTACCTTTCTTTAGTCAACTACAACCTGCTTTCCCTGTGATGATTATTCTAAACCTTAATGAATCTTCATAAGTGCCATACCTAATCTCCACTCTATTATTCACAGCAGACAATTGTGCTTCCTATGATAAGGAGAAAATTAAGAACACTGATGTTATCTTTAATTTTCCTCCTTTTATCTACAGAAAACTATAAATTCTTCAGCGTTGCTATTAACCATCTCCTGCTCCGTAGGCTTTTTCTCTTTGCTCTAATGGTAATCTGTGATGGAATGAAATTTATACTTCTGTTGATAATATGAAATATCCTGCAGTTCATGTGTTAGAATTGAAATATGAAAAAAGTATACAGAATGTATTGCTAACAGTAATCTTATTCTTCCTGTCCTTACCTGCAGTTGAATATACATTTTAGGATTCTATATGCATCACCCATCTAATTTTTCCTAAATGGCTGCAAAAGAAATATAATTTTGGAGATGGAGCAAGGGAGGGTAAAATGTTCGGCTTGGCCACCCTACAGAGCCACTCCTCATGACAGCCAATGTTTCAGGCTCTGATCCTTTTATGGGGTTACATTCAGTGAGAATAATGAACTGATTTATTTTATCTGTCTATTATTAGGTAATCCCCCAAAGTCCATATAATTGTTTCAGGTGTATCACCTACCGGCTCTTGCTCTAAGTCAAATGATCTACAAAGAACTTAGGTTTTTTATGAGCAAAATAAGAAAGTTAACCCGGATAATCTCTAAGGTCTTGCTCTTGTCTAATATTCTATGACTGTATTTACTTAATTGTTCTGTAAGTAATGACACCATCAACATGAAAGACACAGCAAAGAATACTGCAAGCATATTTTTCTTAGGACCACATCCAAATCCATGGTGTAGCCAGCTAAATTGTGGAAGTTTTTTGGTTATATATAAACATTTCTTTTTTGTTTCTATCTTAAAGATTTCAAGTTTCCTTAATCATTTATGCTGCTATAGTGACATAAACTCACATGAATTATTTATTATGTTCTGCATTATTTAAAGAAGTGATTTATTTATTTATTTATTTTGCTTAATAACATAAAGATAAAAAAGTCCTACCCATCATATTTAAATGCAAGTAAGAAACACCTAATGTCAGGTCACTGATGCAATACTTTCATTAAAATAAAGCTAATATAAAAACTGTGGGGGCCAGCCTGGTGGCGCACTGGAGAGTGCGCCGCTTGGGAGTACAGTGGCGCTCCCGCTGAGGGTTCGGATCCCATATGGAGACCGGTTCCCGCTCACTGGCTGAGCGCGGTGCGGGCGCAACACCGAGGGTTGTGATCCCGTTACCGGTCAGTAAAAAAGACAAAAAGGAAAAAAAGAAAAACTGTGGTATAATTTCCTATCATATTAATAATTTCCGAGAACTTAATTAATATCCAAAGCTCTTAATTTGACAGATAAAAATGCAATATTTGGAATATGTGCATAATAGTTAACATAATTTCCAGATGACAGTGGCATGATGTCATAACAAGCATGAGTGAAAAGTGTATTCAAAGTGCAATGTAGATAAATTCACCTTAGCATAACAGACTATGAAAGGATTAGGGATGCAGTATCCACATTGCAATCAGCCTTTAAGAAACTATGACTTGTCAATGTTAGTATAGTATCAGAGAATAATATCCACAATTATGTGAAATGTTATTAAAATACTCCTTCCTTTTTCTTCATATCTGAGTGGGACTATTTTTTATATTATTCAGAGAAATATCATATAACATATTGAATGAAGAAGCAGATATGAGAATCCAATTGTTTTTGTTAAGCAATGCATTTAGGAGATTTGAAAAACCATAAAGTAATGTCATAAAAAATAAAATACAAAGCCTATATTATTTATGCTAACATGAAATAAGATCATTACTGCTATCCTCAAATAATTTAAGACATAGTCTTAATTTTCTCATTTTTATATTTTAAATATGAATAAAGATAATACTCATAGCAAAAGCTGTTGGGTGTTCTATTTTTTAAAAAAATAAATAAAGAGATCTTAAAGCCAATGAATTTCAGAACCACTGGCCTTCAGTGTGAAAGAATATTTTATATAGTGTAATAAAGTAGAATATAGAATAAGGAGCCTACCATGGTTCAAATATATCCACTAAATTTCACGTCATGTCATTCATCACCAGAATATTGATAAAAGTGTGGATGGTAAAGGCCATTTTGCAGAGGTTTCAGATAGAACTGAGAAGTGATGTATTGGAAACTGTAGCAAAGACTATAATTGTTGTAAAGTAGCAAAGAACTTGGCTGAACCATATCCATGCCCGAAGAATTTGTGGAAAGCAGAATTTGAGAGTGACAAGGTAGGATATCTGGCAGAAGAAATATCCATGCAGTAAAGCCTTCAGGCTACTGAGTGGTTACTTTTAACCACTTGTAGTAAGATATGAGAGGAAACAGAGTAAAAAGTACTCAGCCTGGCCATGTAAAGAATGAAAAATTGTGCTTAGGGATGGCCAAGCAACCACTTGTTTAGGAAAATGGTATGAATAGAAAGAAGCTGAGGGTGTTCATCAGGGCAATGGGAGAAAGATGCTAAAGGTATTTCAGAGATCTTCAGGGGTGTCTTTGAAAATAATTACTATTTATTTTCTATGTTGTTTAATTAATTTCAATAGGTGGTAAAGTCCAATAATAGTTTATTTCCAGAGTGCACTAAGATTTTTCATTATAAAATAGTACATTATTTTTTGTTAAATGTAAAATTTTTCATATATTTAGATTATTTAGATTTCAGATTACTAAGATTGACTTATTTTGAAATGTCTGTATTAAATGTGTTAAACTTCCTAAAGATGACTGAATTGGAATTAAATAAAACCTTTATATTTACTAAGGTCTAATGTATAAAAACATAACTGATTATGTCGTATTTATGGGATATTCTGTAATTTTTAACTGATGTTCTAAAAATTGTTGAAAAATCCCACACACAAGCATTTTGAAGCTCGTATTTGTTTTTTGTTTTGTTTTTATTTTGGTGGCCGGCTGGTACAAGGAACCAAACCGTTGACCTTGTAATCAGCACCATGCTCTCTCATTATATTTATATCATATATCATTATGATGTCTTTGCCTTTCATAGCAATTTTGAAACAATAATAAAATAGAATGAACTTATCAAACTTATCAATACTGAGGGTCATAATAATAGCTTCCAAGTGAAGAATTTGCTGTTTAGCTACTAGAGAGCATTTTTAATACTAACTATTGCTCACAGACATTCATCTTTATCACACAGAGATATAAATACAGCCAATCTTAATTACAGAAATGAGAAAATTTCATAAAAAATTAATGAGAAAAGAAAATGAAGGAAAAGCCAGTATCAATTCTTGGTTTTTCTATGCTAGCCAGTTGAGATCCATACTAGGAAAAATGGGATGATATAGGCTCTGTTTAGTAATGCACAAAAAGGTATGCTAATTTTTAATATAAGTGATTTATTCAATGTCATATGGATGAAAATGATGGCAGATTTAGAAGCTATTTTATCTCTGTATGTGAGCAATGAGGCTTAATGTACTAGAGACAAACATACTCTGAAATTGCTTACAATCAACTATGTAAAATATTCTCTCTACCCAGAACCTGGCAAGACAGCATGCCCAGGGTTCTAGGCAAGGAGTCAAATGCAGTACCTCCTGCCTCAAAGCAGATGAGAGAGCATGCTGAAAATACCACATCTACGTGGGTAGCCCACCACAATCACCACCACAGCCTTGGCTGCCAAAAAAGCGGCTTGATGCCATAGCGGCAGCCACAGCCATCATGCAAGCAGCCTGCTAGACACTCGACTGCATTGACACAAGGAGAGTCAACAGTGGAAATTGGAAAAAAGATAGCATATCTCTCCTCAAAATCCTTTCCAGAGTAAAAAAAGAAGAAAAGAATCAACTTCTCTACCAGATGACCAGATATCAATGTAGAGATACTAGAAATATGAAAACCCAAGAAAATAAGACAGCACCAAAAGAATACAGTAATTCTCAAATCTGAGATTTTACAGCGGGAAACCCTTGAAATGACTGAGAAGGAATTCCAAGCTACAATCTTGAGAAAACTCACTGAGATAGGAAAAGACTCAGTAAGACAACCTAATGAAACAAGAAGAAAAAAACAAACAAAAAAACCCCTCAGAATACAAAGGAGGAAATTTACAAAGAGATTAATCCTTAAAAAAGAACGTAGCAGAACTCATGAAACTGAAAGATTCACTCAGTGAAATACAAAACACAACTGAGAGCTTAAGCAGCAGTCTAGAACAAACAGAAAAAATAATTTCCTATCTCAAAGATAGTCATTTTGAAATAACCCAGGTGGACAAAAAGGAAAAAAAAATGAATAAAATCTAAGAGAGCTAGCAGACAACCTTAAGCCTATAAACATTCTAATCATGGGTATTCTAGAAGGGGAGGAGAAAGGAAAAAGCATGAAAATTTGACAAAATTATAACAGAAAACTTCCCAGATATAGGGAGAGATACAGACCTTCAGATCCAGGAGACTCAAAGATCCCCAAACTGATCAACCCAAAAGATCCTCTTCAAGATAAACTATAATCAAACTGGCAAAATTTAAAGACGAGGAGAGAATCTTAAATGAAGCAAGAGAAAAGCATCAAGTCACCTATAAGGGTGCCCCTATCAAACTAACAGCAGACTTTTCAACAGAAACTCTACAGGAAAGAAGAAAATGGGATGATATATTCAAAATGCTAAAAGAACAAAAAGTGCCGGCCGAGACTACTATATCCAGCAAGGGTATTCTTCACAAAGGAGGGAAAAGTATTTTAAAGACAAACAAAAGCTGCAGGTGTTCAGCACCACATGACCAGCCCTACAAAAATTCTTTAAGGGAGTCCTCCATTTGGAATTTGAAAAATGATTATCACTACCAGGAATACACAAGAAAAAACAAAACCCACTGGTAGAACAAAAATGCAAATGAGAAAGAGAAAGAAACCAAATCTTACCACCACAAAAAGCCTTAGTGATCTTAGTAATTTTGCTCTTTTCTCTTTTTTCTTGGTCAGTCTAGATAAATGTTTGCAAATTTTTTGATCTTTTTAAATAATCAACTTTTAAAAATTTTCTCTACTTTTTTTATTTCATCTATTTCTATTGTAATCCATTATTTTCTTCTTATATTTTCTTTTGACTTAGTTAGCTCTACTCTTTCTATTTTCTTAAAGTAGAAATTTACATTACTAATTTGAGATTTTTCTTATTTTTAATATAGGTGTTTATGTGTATAAATTTTCCTCTAAGCATGGCATGAGCACTGCATACTATACATTTTGATATATTGTGCTTTGATCTTTATCTCAATGTATTCTCTAATTCCCCTATGATTTTTCTTTTACCCATTCTTTATTTAGGAGAGTGTTGTTTTATTTCCACATATTTGTGAGTTTTCTAAATTTCTTTCTACTATTGTGGTCAAAGAACTTATTTTCTATGATCTTAGTTTTTTAAATAAATAAATAAATAAATAAAACAATACAAAGAAACGTCATAGAAAGATTTCCATTATCTTTCAATTCTATTTTTATACAAACTTTTTGAAGTGCCCTTGTGTTTATATAGTTTTATTGATTTTTATGCAGTTTATGTTGCTAAACTTAGATATTTAACTTCTATTATTGATGTCTTTTTTTAAGTGGACTTGTTGATATGTGTAGAAATTAATTTGCCTTTGAAAAGATTATTCATCTTCCCCTGTTGAAATTAATTTGACATTTACATGTGTTGGAAAACTTTAGAGAGCTACTTCAAATAATTTTAGACATTATAAATATATGTAAATTTTAATGTTTTACATCTGCAATTTTTGTGAAAAACTGAAGACCTACATTCTGCACAGGATTTTGTTATTCATCTGTTATTCAGTTTATGTATTTGTTATTTGAATAAATAAATGTGCATATCCTTAAAAATTATGTAAATGACTTTGCTAATTATTTTAAGTTAACAATTTTCTGAAGGAGAGTTCCCAAGGTGGAAAGAAGGGTAAACCAAAGGGTCTGAAATACTGCTAAAATACATACCATTTATTTATCTGTATATTAGCTGATGTTTCTTTGAAATAAAATGGCACAATTCACTGTAACAAAAACCAAGAATGTTATAGCTTTTAAAATGCACAAATAGTTAACTTAAAACACAAAGGGAAGTACTTTAATTTATTATTTAGTTAAAAATTATTACTGCAAATTAGATTTTAAAATCCACTCTTTTTAATTTATTAATGAAACAAAATGGAAGAGAAAATATAATGGAAAGACAGCTAAGTGATGAGGTTTACTAATCCAGAGGGTGGTTAAAAATGCAGGAGGTAAGTGGCATACCAAAGTGCCATTCCAGACTCAAGTATTGAAATTTTGTATTAAAAAAATTGGGTTATGAAACAAAAAAGTGTGATTATAAGGTTTTAAAGGAACCTCAAGTTCACTAAGTATTAAAATGTTGAGTGAGTGATGATAATAATGGCTAATATTTTTAAGGATACATGGTTAAGGCATTTTCAAATTAGAGGTTTATTTATTTATTTTATTCTGTAAGCAAGTTTGAATTATTGGTGATAATATATTCAATTTTTAACTCTTTAAGTTTAATTTTTTATTTGTCTGTGTGCGTGTCATTTTAGAGTGGTACCATGAGCAATTCTCACCATCCTTTATTTCAGTTAGAGTGCTAGCTTTTTGATATTCTAAAACACTGAAACTGGTGTCTCTGGGACATTTTTCCTACAGCATTTTCGGAACACAACAGCTGCGTTAGCTACAGAGGATAAAATTCAACCTGATGAAAATGGAAAAAAAAAAAAATGTAGTTCATTCCCCTCACCACCACAGAGAGAGTGCTACCTACAATCCAAAGACAGAATTTGGCTAAATAATAACCCACTTCTGAAAAAGACCCTTGTAGTCAGTTACTTAAACATAGATATGCCAAGAATATTTGACTCATTTTTCTTGCATGCTTTCATTTTAAAAATGGATATGCATTCTTATAACTGTATAATGAAAAGGTGATATACTGAAGGTTGTTCTTGTTTGCTCAGGCTTACAGACTGATGGAGAAATATCTATTTCTTGGTCTTTTTTTTTTTTTAACTTTGCTTGATTTTCTGGATTATGATACCATAAGGTGATTCAGTAATGAATATCACTCTAAAATTGTTATACTTGTTTTTGCATATGAAATGAGTATATTTCCCAAAAAGGCTAAGACAAAATATATTTGTATACTCTGTAATTTCTAGTCCTGTCAAAGGTTTCTGGGAAAATATTTATATAAATTATATAAATATACAAAAAGGCCTTAAGCATCCAATAAATGTAATTAGGTGCACACTTTTTCAAAATTCTCCCAAAAATGAACGTTTACATTTTAAAAAGTTTACTTGATTTCTATTCTCATTAATGTAATAACTTTATTTGGTATTGTATTTAATTTGTCAAATATATGTTATATTTTCTAAGTCCTTAAGCTTTACTGAGTAAACTTTAAATTCAAAAGCAAATCACTGATAATGTATGGGAATAACCAATATCTTTAAATTACTTTTCAATATTAGTCTCCTTTCAAGATTTTTTAGATTTTTTTCTGCAATATTTATATTGTTTTGTATTAATTATTTATCTGTGCTGTTCATTCTTCATAAATGTACTTGCTTTAATTTCTGGTTTATTGAGTGTGCAATTGAATTTAAGCTTCATGACTATATAAAATTGAATGTCATTCAGATTCATCATAAATGCAGCTATATATTCATATAAATGTATGTAAAGAAACATTGTATTTTTCTAACCTCAATTCTTCTTTAGATATATGTTGACTTTTGATATCCCAAAGTAGTATTTCCTTGACTATTTTGGAACACATCATGTTTATATCGGTAAAGCTCAAATAAATTATCTATTAATTGGCAATTGAGAAATTCATGCCTTAAATAACCCATATGATGGGATGATCACATTAGCAAGATCTCTGTCAAGTCTCTGTTTTACTCTGGACTCTTTAGATATAGCAATGCTGATTGACCATGGAAGGAAGAAATATTGGATGCATTTCTTCTCCGCTGCTAGGTATTATGAATGGCCAACTATATACCATACAAATTAATACATATCAAAATTACAGAATGAAGATAACGCTCTATTGATTTTATGTAAGTGCATCTCTGGAAAGAAAGCATTTCAATATATTTCAATTGTTTTGTCTAAAAATACTCTAAACACTTAACATGAGAGGGTGGGGTAGAAAGGGCCCACTCTGAATGTTAGGTGAAAGTGTTGTTTCTGATGTGGCTGTGATCATATTGGGCCCGTTAGGATATGCAAACCCAATGTTCAGGAGAATTAGAAAGTCATTGCTATGTTAGACAAGGGGCCTTATTGCAGTCCCTTGATCTTTGCAGATTTTTTAGTAATTACTAACTGAAAGTGAAAAAAAAAAATGTTAATTAAGATGTAAAGTAATAAGATAGGAGAAAAGAAATGCTCTTTGAAGTTTAACTGAAAAGACTATTAAGTGGCAAGGCCAGATGCTGTAGATAAAAAACACAGCTACACTAAATCAACAATTCTCTTTCTTAAAGCACCTTTCATTTTCTGAGACCATGGGTAATGCCTGTGAAAAACTCCCTGATGTTAAAAATTCTAAATCAATAATTCTTTTTACAGATTTTACACTTTTTATTTATTTAGGTGACTGTCAGAAATGGAAAGGTTCTGAATTTGTACCACGTTATCTTTCCTTTAATTGGTAGAAAACAGTATCTTCAGTAGATTTTTTTATTCATCCGGTCTTTTTTAATCCAAAGCAATGTCAAGAATTTTAATCTTTCTCCAAGAAAATGAAGATTATGGACAGCAGTAATTAAGATTCAGATGATAATTCTTACATGGCTTATCTTAGGACTTCAATTTCTGACATATTTACTAAAAATTCTTCTCTCTTTTAGTTCACTAATTACCAAGGACTGCTAGGCTGATGGAGCTTTACTGTGATTGAAAGATTGTGTTCAGTGGCAAGAAACAAACCAGGCAAGAAAAAGCTGGGGTTTGCTATAACAGGCATTGTTTAATTTAGCTGGCTGGGGCTTCCAGAAAATCTCCTTCTGGGTCACTGTAAAGATTATCCTTCTGGCAACAAGACAGAGATGAAAGGAAATTTCAATTCTGGTTTTTAGCCTTCCAGAAAATGGCCTGCCCTTTCCTGGACATTTGCCTTTGCTTATCTGGCTCTTAACTTAGTGGTTTGACCTAAGCCTCCATGATCTAATGAGTTTGTATTATTGATTATATTCAAAATACACCTGTGAAGCTTGTGCATTGATTCATGTGGGAAGGGTAGGAAAACAGAAATAATTTTACTGATGCAAAATAAAATATAAGAAAAAATAAAGACGAGGTAGATCCACATATCACTTTAATAAGCAGAATGTTAATTTCTCTCTTTAAAGAGAAAGGGGTACAGAGAAGAATTTTATATTTTCATGTACATACACTTCGGAGTTATTTGTGTGAAAAATGAAATAACCAACAGATATTCCAAGTTAAAATATCAAGACTAGAATAAGCATATTATCTAGAGTTGTAGGCATAATGACTGTGGGGAAAATAGGATAATTTAGTCAGGTTCCCTTGACATTTCTTGTAAACAAGTTGTGTATGGGTGGAGTTAGTGCTATATGCACAGATGCATCTTTCTAGTTAATTGCTATTGTGTGTTTTGCGTTTGTGAAGTAGACTGGCCACAGAAAGCTCAGGTCTAAAAATAGAGCATGTTTACTTTGCTGGCAGCTGCTCAGTTTTCAGTTTTTCTTTGGACTTTGCTGGTAGCAGTTGAGTTTCTGAGATTTCTCTGTGGACTGCTTAGGTCGTAGTGTTGTGTGTGCTGAATAAAGACTATTCCTTCTTCAACCAAGGCTCCAAGGAACTTTTTGCCAGTTACCTACCTCATAGACCTGCGTTTGAAGGGTTTGTGAACAGTCCGGAGGAGTATGTGAGCTCCAGACTCCAGCTCTAGGTCTGCAATGACCAAAATAGATAAAACCAGTACTATTTAAAAGAGGTGGTTAGGGATAATGGGTGAGGAAGTTAGAATTTATGTACGATAACTTTTTCACTGATCTGTGTATGGGCATGTTCTTTTACCAATACTACAGTTATAATTACTGTAGCTGTATAGGAGTCTTGAAATCAGCTTGTATGAGTCTGGCTATTTTGTTATTTTTCTTTAGTATTTTGGTTATTGAAGGTTATCTTTCCACAAAAACATTAGAATTAGTTTGATGGTATTTACAAAATTGCTTACTGGGATTTTGTTTGGAATTCCACTGAATCTACAGGTGAAGTTGGAGGAACTAACATTTTGTCCATATTGAGTCTTTCAACCTATGAAAAAGTAATCTCTCTCCATTATTTAGATCTACTTTGATTCTTTTTTTTTTTACCAGAGTTTTATAGGTTTCTTCACATATATCCTGCACATATTTTGTTAGATTTGTGCTTATTTAATTTTTCTTGGTGCTATCATAAATGGCATTGTATGCTGTTGTTTTTAAATTTCAAATTTTAATTGTTCATTTCTGGTATATAGGAAAGCAATTGACTTCTGTATACCAGCCTGCATTCTGAAATTTTGCTACATCACAAGAGACTTTTTGTAAATAATTTGAGATTTCCTACTTAGAAAATTATGTCATCTATTAACAAAGACATTTTTATTTCTCCTTAACAATTTTTATATCATTTATTTCCTTTTCTTATTGTGTCATGTAGGACTTCTGCTAGAATGTTGAAGAGGTGAGAAAGAACATCCTAATCTTATTACTGATGTCAGAGGGAAAGCATCCAGTATTTCACTATTAACTCTGATGTTAGTTATAGGTTTTACACAATTGCCTCTTATCAAACTAGGGAAGTTATTTTTACTCTAGTTTTCTGATGGTTTTTATTCTGATTGTGTGTTAAATTTTATCATGTGGTCCAAGTGTCCATTTTTATGCCAGTATCATGCTGTTTTGGTAACTATAGCTTTATAGTATAATTTGAAGTCAGGTATTGTTATGCTTCTGGCTTTTGTTGTTGTTGTTGTTGTTGTTTGCTCAGGATTGCTTTGGATATTCAGGGTCTTTTTTTGTTCCATATGAATGTTAAGATTATTTTTTTCCATTTCCATAAAGAATGCCATTGGTATTTTGACGGGGATTGCATTGAATCTGTAGATCACTTTGGGTAGTATAGACATTTTCACAATGTTAATTCTTCCAATTCAAGCACATGGAATGTCTTTCCATTTTTGTGTGTTTTCTTTAGTTTCTTTCAGTTTGGGTTTGTAGTTCTCATTGTAGAGATCTTTCACCTCCTTGGTTAAATTGATTCCTAGGTATTTTATTGCTTTCGTGACTGTTATAAATGAGCTTACTTTCTTGATTTCTCTTTATATTATTGGAGAATATAAATGCAACTGATTGGGGTGTTTAATAGAGAACCCAGAAATCACCCCTCAGGCTTATAGCCATCTGATATTTGACAAAGGCAACAAAAACATACATTGGGGAAAAGACCGCCTCTTCAATAAGTGGTTCTGGGAAAATTGGATATCCATATGCAGAAGAATGATAGTAGACATGCAGCTCTCACCATATACCAAAATCAACTCAAAATGTGTTAATTACTTAGGTATAAGGTCTGAAACTTTAAAACTACTAAGGGAAAATATAGGGGGAACACTTCAGAAAGTAGGTCTGGGTTCAGACTTTATGAATGAGAGCCCAAAAGCACAAGCAAATAAAGAAAAAAATATAAACAAATGGGACAATATCAAACTAAAAAGCTTCTGCACAGCAAAAGAAACAACATAGTAAAATTACAACCTACAGAGTGGGAGAAAATTTTTGTAAACTATACGTCTAACAAGGAATTAATATACAGAATATACGAGGACCTCAAGAAATTACACAGTAAAAAAAACAAATAACCCAATTAAAATAAAGGAGCTGAGTAGACATTTTTCAAAGGAAGCCATACAGATGGCCAACAGGTACATGAAAAAAATGTTTGACATCACTAATCATCAGGGAAATGCAAATTAAAATCACATTAAGATATCACCTCACCCCAGTTAAACTGCCTATAGTCAAAAAGTTAGATAATAACAAATGCTGGAAAAGACGTGGAGAGAAGGGAACCCTCCTGCACTGTTCGTGAACTGTAAATTAGTACAGCCACTATGGAAAATAGTAAGGGGTTTTCTCAAACTACAGATAGATCTTCCATACCATCCAGCAATCCCACTTCTGGTTATATACCCAAAGGAATGGAAATCATTATTCTGAAGGGATACCTGCACTCCCATGTTCATTGCAGCTCTGTTTACAATAGCCAAGACATGGAACCAACCTAAATGCCCATTGACGGAAGACTAGATAAGGAAAATGTAGTATATATACACAATGGAATACTACTCAGCCATAAAAAAGAATGAAATTCTGCCACTCACAGCAACATGGATGAGCTTGTAGATAATTATGTTGAGTGAAAATAAGCAAAGCACAGAGAGAAAAATACCACATGCCCTCGCTCATAAGTGGGAGCTAAGAGAGAAAGAAGGAAGGAAAGATAGCCACAGTGGTGCATTGGACTTGCAGAGGGAGAGAGCATATATAGCGTTGAAAAGTGGGATGGAGGAAAGGAGGTGGGGGAGGGAGGTTGAGGGTTAATTGGGTGGGGAACACTGGGTATAATTGAAATTTGTGGTAATGGGCATGCTGCCAGTATTGATCTGGCCATCACATCTTGGGCACAAGTGGTGATGATCAGCTTTGTACTCCATGAATATTCATAACCAATAAAAACAATTATCATGTGCATTTCTCCATCAATGAATATGAGAATGTGATTTTTCTTCATTAGTCTGTTGTTGTGGTGTGTTACACTAATTAATATTCAAATGTTGATCCAGCTCAGCTGGAGTAATACATGGAATAAATCCAAATTACTCATAATGTATACTTTTTCAATACATTGTTTATATTTCATTTTCTATTTTAAAAAGATTTTTGCATCTCTGTTTATGAGAGATACTGGTCTTTCTTCTTTTCTGTTATATCTTTATCTGATTTAGCTACAAGAATAATCTGGCTTTATAGGTTAAGTTAGAAAGTATTCCCTCTGCTTTTATCTCCTGGAAGAAATAATGTAGAATTGGTATTTTCTTTTCTTTCTTTTTGGTAAAATTTACCAGTGAGTTATCCTGGCCTAGTGATGTCTTTTTTAGAAAGCTATTAATTATCAATTAAATTTCCTTAACAGATTCAGATTACCTATTCAGTATACCTGTTTATCTTTGTGTGAGTTTTGATAGTTTATGTCTTTAAAAGAATTGATCCATTTCATTTAAGTTATAAAAATTGTGGGCATAGGTTTATTTGAAGTATTCCTTTATTATCATTTTAATGTCTATGGAGCTGTTAGTGATGAGCCCTTTTATTCCCCCTATATTAGCAGTTTGTGTGTTTCCTCTATCCGTTTTTTTCTTATGATTGGCTAAAAGTTTATCAATTTTATCAATCTTACCAAAGAATAAGCTTTTGGTTTTGTTGATTTTCTCTATACTTTTTAGGTCTTCAATTTAATTGATTTCTGTTCAAATTTGTACTGTTTCTTTTCCTCTGCTCACTTTTGGCTTAGATTGTTCTTCTTTTTCTTGTTCCCTGAAATAGAAGCTAAGATTGCAGATTTTAGGGTTTTTTTTTTTTCTTTTCTAATATATACGTTTAATACTATAAATCTTCCTGTAATCACTGCTTTCCCTGGATCCCACAAATTTTGACAAATTAGATTTTTATTTAGTTCAAAATATTTTTTAAAAAAATTCTCTTGGGGCTTTTTTTGACTCAAATTATTTAGAACTGTGGTGTTTAATTTACAATTATTTGGGGGATTTTCAAGCTGTCTTTCTGTTTTTGATTTCTAGTTTAAATACATTGTGGCTACATATATGCTTTTATGTGTTCTGTTCTTTTAAATTTGTTCAGGTGTGTTACATGGCCCAGAATTTGACCTGTCTTGGTAAATGTTTCATATGATCTTGAGAATATTGTGTATTCTCCTGATAATGCATGCAATGTTTCGTAAATAGCATTTAGATCAGATTGATTGATATTGCTATTCAGGTCAAATATATCCTTATTTATTTTCTGTCAAATTGATCTATCAATTACTTGGCGAGGGTACTGAAGTCTCCCATTTAACAGTGAATTTTAATTTTTCTCCCTGAAGTTTTATTTTTTGCCTCAGATATTTTTATGCACTGTCACTAGGTGCATACACATTAAAGACAGTTACATCTTCTTGCAGTATTGTTCTTTTTGAAATTATGTAATTTCTTTCTTAATCTCTGATAATTTTTCTTCTGAAATTTTCTTGTCTGAAGTTAATTTAGCTACTCTAGCTTTCTTTCTATTAGGGTTTTCATGCTATATTTTTCTAAATCTGTTTATTTTTAACTTTTCTTAGTCTTTATATTTAGGTGGATTTCTTTTGGATGACATATATTTGGAACTTTGTTGTTTTTTTCTTTTTAATCCACTCTGAACAATCTCTGTCTTTTAATTGATATGTTTAGACCATTCTCATTTAAGTGATTGCTTTTATATTTAGATTATTATCAACCATGTTTTTGTTAAGTTTTTTATATTTGTTACATTTGATTTTATTTTTCTCATATCTTCTGCATTTTCTGGTTTTAGTTGTAATATAATTATATTTTATCTCTTTCCCTTATACTTTTATAAAGAAATCAATGGTTGCTGTAGAGTTTTCAATAGGCATTTATATCTAATCTATATCCCCCTTCAAATAATACTGTGCCACTTAACATGTTTTGCGGGTACCTTTTAACAAAGTATTCTCAACTCCTTCTTCCCATTCCTTATGGTATTGTTTTCCTTCATTTTACTTATTCATATTTTATAATCACAAATTCATTATTACTATTATCACGTCGAAGAAATGATTATCTTCCAGATCAATTAAGAATAAGAAAATACTGCTTTAGGATGTTGTTTAATGGGTATACATGAGTTTCAGTTTTGCAAAGACAAAAAAAGTTCTGAAGATGGATTGCACAGCAATGTAAATGTAATTAACACTATTTAGCTTTACACTTAAAAAAGGTTAAGATGGTAAATTTCATGTTACATGTATCCTATAATTAAAAAATTTTAAAAACCATAATAAAATACAATATTTTATCTTGCTTTTATTTCTTTCCTGAGGCTCTTTCTTTCTTAATGTAGACTTGAGTTATTTAAGTTTATTATTTTCCTTTTACCTGAAGAATCTTCTAGTGTTTCTTGCAGGGTACTTTTCATGGCAATGAATTATCTTAGTTTTTGTTTGACTAAGTGACTCTTTATTTCTCTTTCCTTTTGTAGGTTAATTTCTTTGGATATAGAATTCTAGGGGTTTTTTTTTGTTGTTTGTTTGTTTGTTTGTTTCTCTCTTTCTTTCTTTTAATACTTTAAGTATTTACTCCATCCTGGTCTTGCTTACATGGTTTCTGATACAGTCCTCTGCAGTTGTTATTATATATTGTTCTTATACAGATAAAACTTATTTTCACTCCTTTGTTTTTTTTTCACGATTTTTTTGTTTGCTTTTGCTTTTCTGCAGGTTGAATATTATATTCATAGATGTAGCATTTTTTTTTAAGATTTTCATATTTATCCTGCTTGGTGTTCTCTGAGCTTCCTAGTTCTAAGGTTCATGTTTATCATTACTTTTGGAAAATTACTGACCATTAATATTTCAAATATTTATTCTGTTCCCTACTCTCTTCTCCTTCTGGTACTCCAATTATGCATATGTTAAACCTTTAAAATTTGCCTTAAAGTTTCTGTATTTTTAAAAAAATATTCTTATTTCTCTTTGCATTTCAGTTTGTGAAGTTTGCAGTGACATACCTTCAGGCTCACTGATTCTTTTCTTGGCTATGTCTAGTCTATTAATGAGCCCTTCAAAGGCATTCTTCATTTCTGTTAAATTTTTTTTTTTATTTCTAGTTCTTACTTTTGATTATTTTTTAGAGTCATCTTTATTTACATTACCCACTTCTTCCATTAGAGCACTTCACATGTTAATTGATGACAGGTGCTTAAATTCCATATCTGACAACCTCAAAACCTCTGTCATATCCAAGTCTGGTTCTGATGCTTGCATGGTCTCTTAAAACTGTGCATTGCCTGCCTTTTGATATGCCTTGAAAATTTTTGTTGAAAGGCAGACATGATATATCAGATAATACAATAATCAGGTAAATAGGCCTCTAGTTTTAAGTTTAATGTTAATTGGGGTAGGATTTGGGCTGTGTTTAATATTTGCTTTAGTCATAGGTGCCAGACAGTTCAAATCCTTCAAATCCTTCTAGTGACCTTGTTTTTGCTTTTACTATTTTCTTTGGGATTCCCTAAGAACTTCTCCTTAGATAAAGTCTGTCTTTCAGGTTATACTGCTGTAATCCACTGTTATCTTATAGAGCCCTATTGATGTGATTATATAGAGTCATATATGGTGTTGCTGAGGAAAAGTGATTTTTTGTGTGTGATTAAATCTCAGTTTTTTAGGAGACTTGTGTTCCTCTCCTATGTCCTTCATATATTTTGCAGCTGTTTCCCCCTTGGTGAGACAGGAAAGCTAAAAGGACTGGAATCTTGTAACTGCCTTTACACAAGATAGGATAAAATTTTGGTAAAGACCTTTCTTTCTGGAGAAAAAGCCTTTGTTATTGGAAAATTTCTGGGTGTATTGCACAATAGCTAATTTTTTTCCTCTCTCTGCTAGAGCCACCAGGAGGATCTTTCTTGGCTCTTCAACATAAGAAACTTTGGGGCTCCTGGATGTAAAACCATGAATGTGTGGGGTAAGACTATAGCTCCTATAGGTTTCTTATTCTTTCATAGGTCCACACTCAGTCTCCAGCAATTCATGAAAATTATCATTTAAGGGTTCCCACCAGTTTATGGCTACAGTGGTCCAAGTTTACAGATGCCGACTGTCTCTTCAGGTTCTGGAGTAGTGGTTTGAGCTTCTGACCTCAGCTCTCTGGTGGATCCACATGTAATTAATTTTCATTTTGTTTAGCTTTTGTTGTTGTATTCATGGTACTAGTAACTCCCAAGCTCTTTAATGAGATGAAACCCCAAGTCTTAATATAACTTTTTACACTTTTGGACTATCTGATTTGTTATAATATTACTTCATAAGAATAAGTTTGAAAGAGAATAAAGGTGCCTAATGGAGCAAGAGATGAAGTGACATATAACTGAAAGAGAGAAAGTCATATGAAAAACTGTTGCTTATTTCTTCGCTTCAGTTTTTCTGCATATTATTGGGAATACACATACTGGTCTTAATTCTACTGGCTATGTGGGTGAATTCCAGCAGATCGTGTTATCTATCCTGGCCTTGGTGTTCTCATTTAAAAAAAATGAGTCACTTGGATAATTTTAAGATGCAGTCCCTCTATAATTCCTTAGGTTATTTAGTATATGAAAGAGCCATCACTGGAAAAATGGATTTATTTCTTTATTCAGTCATCCATTGAATAAGTATTAACTGAATTTTAACTCTAGATCTGGGTGGACATCACAGTGAATGTCCCTGTTAACTTAGAACATATAATCTATTGCAGAGAGACAACACATAAAGAATTTAAAAATTTGGGGAAACTAAAAGATTTTTTGACTTTTTAATTGTTTTGGTTATTTTTAATTGTAAATTAACAAATTATAGTTGTATATACTTATGGGGGGCAAAGTGATGTCATTTTCTGAATACAATGTGGAATAATTAAATCAATTTAACTAATATATCCATTATTTCAAATACTTATCACTTGTTGTGATGATATTTCAAATTCACTCTTAGCAATTTTGATATGTATGTTACAATTTCCTGTATTCACCCCACTGTGCAATTTATCTCAAAGACAATAATGAATTCTTACTTTCTACTTAAGACTTTGTTTCCTTTGACCATTATCACCCTAATTCCCCCCACCTCCTCCTGCCTCTCCCAACCACCATTCTGTTCTTTGTTTCTTTGCATTTGATTGTTTTAGATTCCACGTGAAGGTGAGAACACGCAGTATTTGTCTTTCTGTGTCTGACTTATTTCATTTAGCATAATGTTCTCCAAGCCCATTTATGTTGTCACATATGACAAAATTTCTTTATTTTTTAAGGCTGAATAGTATTCCAATGTGTACAAATGCCACACTTTCTTCCATTGTCTGTACACAGACACTTAAGTTCATCCCCTATGTTAGCTATTGTGAATAGTTCTACAATGAACGTGAGAGTAGAGAGATCTTTTGCATACTGATTTCAAATATTTGGATAAATACCCAGAAGTGGGATTTCTGGATCATATGGTAATTCTATTTTCAGTTTTTTGAAGAACCTTCATACAGTTTTTTCGTAATGGCTGTACTAATCTACATTCCCCACCAACAGTGTACACAGGTTCCCTTATCTTTATATTCTTACCACCAACTTATAGTAGTTCATCTTTTTGATAACAGCCATTTCAACAGGTGGAAGGTAATATCTCACTGGGGTTTTAATTTACATTTCCTTAATGATTAGTGATGTTGAGCATCTTTTTGTATATCTGTTGGCCATTTGTATATCTTCTTTTGAGAATTATCTATTCAGGACCCTTGCCCAATTTTAAATAACTGTTTTGTTTTCTTTCTATAGAGCTGAGCTTCTTACATATTCTGGATATTAACCCCACTGAATATTTAAATATTTTCTTCCAATAGGAAGGTTGTCTCTTCACTCTGTTAATTGTTTCCCTTGCTATGCAGAAGCTTTTTAGCTTAATGTAATTCCATTTGTATATTTTTGCTTTTGTGGCCTGCACTTTTGGGGACAAATTTAAAATAATCATTTCCCAAACCAATGTTGTGTAGTTTTTCTTATATGTTTTCTTTTAGTTTCACATTTTTAGATTTTATGTTTGAATCTTTAATTCATTTTGAGTGGATTTATGTACGTAGTGTGAGAGGAGTCCAATTTTATTCTTCTGCCTATGGACATCCAGTTTTTCCAGCACCATTTACTGAAGAAACTGTCTTTTTTATATTCATTGAGTATTTTTGGCACATTTATCATAGATCAACTGACCGTACACGTGTGAGTTTATTTCTGGGCTCTCCGTTCTGTTCTACTGGCCAATATCTCTATTTTAAGGTCAGTTCATGCTGTTTTAATTAATATTGCTTTGTAGTATAGTTTGAAATCAGGTACTATGATGCCTCCAGACTTTGTTCATTTTGCTCATGACTGCATTAGCTATTCAGAGTCTTTTATGATTCCATGTGAATTTTAGGATTGTTATCCTATTTCTATGAAAAAAGACTTTGGAATTTTCATATTTTTTTTAGTATAGATATTTTTAAAATATTATTTTTTCCAATCAATAAACATGGGATATCTTTCCATTTATTGTGCCTTCTTCAATTTCTTTTATTAACATTTTATAGTTGTCAGTGCACAGGTCTTTCATCTCCTTAGTTAAACTTGTTCCTAAATATTTTTTTTTGTTGTTAGCTACTGTAAAGAGAATTGTTTTCTTGATTTCTTTTCAGAAAGTTTGTTCATAATGCATAAAAATGCTACTTTTTGTGTGTGTGTTGATTTTGTATCCTGAAACTACTGTATTCATTTATTATTTCTAATGTTTTTTTTTCTTTTTTTTTTTGGTGGAATCTTTAGAGTTTTCTATATAGGATCATGTCATCACCAACAGTGACAATTTCACTTTTTCCTTTCCTATTTGGATGCTTTTCTTTTATTTCTCTTGCCTACTTGTTCTAGCAAGGACTTTCAATACTATGTTGAAAAAAAGTGGCAAGTGTGGGCATCTTTGCCTTGTTTCAGATCTTAGAGGGGAAAGGGAAAAGTAAAAATTAAAACAAACAACAAAATAAAACAAAACACACACACACACACACACACACAGAAATGTCAGATTTTTTAAAATAGTAAAAATCAGCCTAATTGACGTAAGTGCATGGAATGGATGATGGCTAATAATGTTAGTAGTCAAAGGAACTGTCTCAATGGAGGTCACATGTGGACTGAAGCTCACGTGGCAAGAAAGGGCCAACCAAGCAGTGAGAAACACATCATCCCTGACAGAAAGATCTTAGAGTAAAGACTCCACATTAAGAATAAGTTTAATATTTGTTTGTAAAACAGCAAAAACAAAACAAACAGAAAAAAACAAAAGCTTACGTAGCTGAAAAAGAGGGGAATGGGAGGAGATGAGTCAAGAGAAATTAGTAGAAGCTAGTCTATATACAATCTATAGGCTCTGTTCAGAATTTGGTTTTAAATCCAGATACAATGGGGACCTATTGGAGAAGAAAAAAACAGCTAAGCTATTGCAGTCTGAGCAAGAGAAATTAGTAGATTGAACTGGAAAGTAGAAAATGAGACAGCAAAAGCTGAATGGAGCCAACACCTATTTTAACATTAAAGGACATGGTAGATTTTTGGTGATAAGAAAAAGAGAACTTGTACATGATTATAAGTTCTATCTTGAGCAATTAGGTAGATTGTTGTGCCATTTATTGAGATATGAAGACAGAAACAGAAGTAAGTTAGGGAGGAAATAAGTGTTTGAGCTATATTAAGTTTGTCATTCTTTTAGACATTAAAAAAATAAATAAATAAAAGGAGACCTGTGATGAAAATTGCAAAGACATTGGCAGCTACTTTACTAGGTGAAAATGCCTAGGGAAAGAGCATCAGTGTGCAACAAAGAAGAGAAGAGTGAGATCAAAATATGAGGATCCCTGCTGAAAAACATTTGAAATAAACTATGGAAAAAATACACTGCAAGAGCTACATTACAGAGAAATGAAATATGGGGTAGAAATGGCAATTATACATGAACACAGCTTCGATATCTGTGGAAATAATATAGAAAGAAGAACTAAAAGACCTAAAATAAACTTAAAGACTGAACATGAAGAGGTGAAGAAACTGTTTCTAAGCTCAAATAAAATGTTTACATTTAAATTAGAGTGGCATACGACAAGCTCCAAAAAATAAAACAAGAAAAGATCAAATGAAAAAGATTTACAAAATCAGGCATAAAGTCACTGCTTTTAGACTGACCCAGCTTCCCACTGAAGATGACTTTTTTACCTCTTAAAATGAATAAGGAGACAGAATGGGAAAAGCCCTGGATCTTAACAGAAAGAACCATGTGAGCCATTTATGGAGAATTTGTTTGTTTTTGTGGAAAGGACATCGACACTATGAACTCGGGGTTACTTTTATTAAGCTTAAATCAATGTATTTCATTCGATAATATACCACTTGAAACAAAATGTTTCTTGCTCATTGCCATTCATTCAAATGAGGATGATTTTTCTTCTTAATTAACAAAGAAGTTTGGAATGTACCTTTGAGGTAATTCATTGAAACACCCTCATTTGTTAAAATAGCTTAGGTACAAGAAAACAGCAGTACAAAAGCCACACAGCTACTTACTAGTAAATTTTATTGTAGCATTTAGGACATCTAATTCACCATATTGTGATTCTTTGTATATGTGACCTTTCGATAATGGGAAAATTCAGGAAGATGAGGAATTTGCTTATGTCTTTTATAATCAACATATTTATATGACTCATTCATTAATCTTGGTTTATAAATAATTTTTATTAAAATAAAAAAAGTCTCATGTACATGGAACACTAAGCCACAGAAAATAAAAAAATATATATTTTCTTTGATTAAATGTAAATATTTAACTTTAAAAACAGGACTTGAGGAAACAAATGACTTCTTATTGCCATCGGTTATAGGCAACTCATTTAATAGAAATTTATTTTAGCACTTCCTTTTTGTGTGTAGTGATATTTTATAGTGAAGCATATATTTTCCAAGTCATCCCTTTTTGTGGGTGTGTAGTAAAATGAGTCAATTAAAGTAGGGCACTTTTGATCTCTATGTTGGGAAATATTTATTTTTGGAAGACTGCTATTTTCTCTAGATTTAATATCCTTCAATAGATTGTAAAAAGATTTAAGTATCTGAGTTCCCCAAGATGTGATCCATACAAAGCTTTTGCTGAAGCAAACAGCAACCTAAAACAAAATGTTGATATAAGACAGATTTTTATCCTAGCCCCATGAAGCCTCTAAGACAGGATTTTACCAGAAGTAATTTACCCCACAGAGCCTGAACTGCATAATTTTCATGGTTAGTAAGTAGGAAGTGATTCACCCTGCCAAACCAAATGAATTATTTTCTGGAAATGGCATGACTATATCAGCTTGTCAGCACAGCATATCAAGGTATTGGAACTGTTTATTCCTGCAGTCTTTTGTATAAAAGGGGAATTATGAACTTGTTTTTAAATTCTGATTTTTTGGGCCGGCCCGGTGGCGCACTGCTACAGTGCGCCGCTTGGGAAGCGTGGCAGCGCTCCCGCCGAGGGTTCGGATCCCACATACAGACCGGTTCCCGCTCACTGGCTGAGCGAGGTGCGGGTGCAGCACCGAGGGTTGTGATTCCGTTGCCGGTCCCCGTCCGGTATGGGCGCGACACTGAGGGTTGCGATCCATTGCCGGACACGAAAAAAGACAAAAAAGGAAGAAAATAAATAAATAAATAAATAAATTCTGATTTTCAATATTGAATACAGTGGAGATGAGGTAAGTAACTTTCCTGCAGTAATATTTCCCTTAGCATCTAAGCCAGTATTATATTAATGTTTTTGAATTAGTGAGTTGTAGACTTTTTTCTCCTAAATGTGACTGATTCTCCACAGTGCTTGAGATAGGCTGAGCTGAAGCTTACACAGGGCTCCCCACTTTATTAGACAATTTGTTATTAATATGATGGTCCAAGATATATAGCTTGATAACACCCTTTTTTAAAATTTTATTTGGTTATTTTAATTGACAAATATAAGTTGTATAAATATATTGTGTGCAACATAATATTTTAAAATATATATACATTGTAAGCTGTCTAAATTGAGCTAATTAACATATGCATGCTTCACATTTTTTTTTGTAGTAATAATACTTAAAATGTACTCTGTCAGCAATTTTCAAGAACACAACACGTTTTTGTTACCTATAAACACTTTCTTATTCCATGAAGTTTAACTGGTTATAAGGCAATAAGAGGCTTTGGAAATCAATGACAGAATTTCAAAATAGGGAATCCCTTCTTTTTCTGTAAAGTATATGGATCCAACTCCATATTTATATTGGCTAATAAGTTTTTTGAAAATGGAAAAAGTAACAACAAAGTTATAGTAGATTAAAACTGTGTTAATTTTATGATACTAACATATCAATTTATTGCTATGGAGTTACTGAAGAAATTCCGTTTGAAGCTGCACACAGAATGAATAGGGAAGCAAAACAGTGATACATGAGATAAATAGGAAAGTAATGTATATTAACAATTCAGGGTGTCTGTAGGTGTGTAAAAGTGTTGAGCACACACATTACAGAGTATTTTGGAGTTTTCAAATATATCTGACAGGTGGTATTAATTGAATAAGAAAAGTTATGTTTAACTAAGTGTCAGGAAATCAGATTCTAATATTGTCCTATTATTAACTTACATTGCACTGAGATTGTGTGTGTGCTCACCTACAAAATTTTTTTAAAAAGGCCTAGTAGATAATCTAAAGTTGAATTTTATCTAAAATTTTATTTTTTAAAATTTATTTCTGCAACTTTAACTTTTGATTAAAAAAATGTGTTATTTGGTGGAAAATCCTCATTCCCTTCTAAAATTATGTATATATTGAGAACTTAGACTCTGTAGCTGTAGTGGTTCCTGACAAGGGCAAGGACCCAGCTCTCAGACAGCTTACAATACAAATGTGAAGCATAATTACACAGTCAATTATCCATTTATAATTGTGGGGAGTGTTCCTCATTCATTCTCATTCAACAAATAGACACTGAGTGTCTATCATGCTCCAGACTCTGTGGTAGGTGCTGGAGATAAAATAGGAAGCAAAAACAAACATGGTTGTTGTTTTCATTGGGTACAAGTTCAGTGGACGGGAACTATATTAGCCAGCTCATTACAGAAACAAACAAGAGAATGCAGACTAAGGCAAGTGTTCTGAGTAAAGAAACATAATTTATGAAGGTATATAACAACAAAAATCTGGTGAAGCCTGTGGTGCTGAGGAGGTTTTTCTGAAGAAAGTGGCACGGGCTATATGTTTAGATACTAATGAGATGAAGGTGGGGCAATTGTCAGAAAATTTGAAAGACCATGAGTAAAGGCCTTGTAATAAGCATAACACATTGGAAAAACTGATAAAATGACATGGGAGTGGAAGATAGAACGTAGGGCATAGGAATAGTAAATCTAAAATATATATTGGAGAATAAAATTAACCTGGTATATGGCATTGGGAGAGAGTGACTTTAAATCAGTGAGAAAACATATAGGAGTAGAGAAAAAATCACTTCAAGAAGAAGACATAAATCTTTTAAGATGTGAGGTAGAAAAACAACAACAACATTGTTTTAGTATGTAACAGAAGAGCAATATACCTTTTGCAGTGGTTCTCAACCAGGATGACTATGCCCCTAGTGGACATTTAGCAATGTCTGAAAACATTTTGTCACAACTTGAAAACTGCTACTGGCATCTAATTAGTAGAGAACAGAGATGTTGCTAAATGTCCTATAATGAGTCAGACAAACACCCACAACAAAGAATTATCTCATCACAAACATCAATATTTCTAAGGAGGTAAAACTAAGATCTAGAATGTTCAGAGCTAAAGGGATATAAGTAGGAAGTGTAGCTAGAGAGTTAAGTAGTAACCACATTATTTTAGAATTTACAATAACAGTATTTGAAGAATTATATGTAAAAGAGTGACATGGTGAGAATCACATTTCTAAAAAATTACTTTGATTAATATGGAGAATGGATTATTATAGGAGAAGATGCGGACACAGAAATTATGACAGGGTGTTTTAGTAATCCATATGATAAGTAATGATGGGCTGATCTAAATTAGTACCAGTGCAAATGGAGGCAAGTGGTCGGATTGGAGAGATATTTAAGAAGGCATTCTGTAATAGATTTAAGGAAGGGAGAAGGAATGACTTCCATGTTTCTGACTTGAGCAGCTGACAGCAGATGCCTACATTTCCTGAAGTAAGAATTCTAGGAAGCTTGTATTCACGCTTCGTGGTAACTCACCTGCTCATGTTCTCTCTTAGATAACCAGAATGGAAGGACATAGAACAAATCATATTTTGTACAGGTTACACATGAGAATCCTATTGAATACTCCAATTTGATTTTTATAGCTTTTCTGATTTCAAGAGACAGAAAGCTACCAATCTTCAGAAAGAGAATTAATTCAAATATCCAGAAATTTATAAAAGCACCTAGATTTCTCTATTTCTATTTACACATAAACTGGATTGCTGTCCTTACAATTCTCACATTTCTATGTTTTCTGTTTAAGTAATTAACAGCGTAACAATGTTAATATCAAACTCAAATTCACAGGAAAGACAATCTTATCGTCTTATTCTGAATAAATTGTTTACTCCTCACCTAATCAACTGTGGTTAGAATGGCTGTGTCATGTAGACAACACGTGATTGCTGCCGTCCACATTCATTGATGTGAATGTTGATTTCATAAGGGAAGATTCTGGGTTGTGTAGACTGCACAAAATTATCCAATATAATACAGTCCATTGGCTGCACAGTCAACATTGTTTGATATCTAGAGATAATTCAAACAATATAATTTAATTATGCCTTGCACAAGGAAAAAAAACTCTCCCTTCACCAATGTCACCACCAGATAACTGTATATAAATGTAATGCCAGGCTAGCAGTTAGCTCAGTTGGTTAGAGAACACAGTGTTATAACACGAAGTTCAAGGGTCCAGATTCCCATACTGGCCAGCCACCAAAATAAATAAATAGATAGATAGATAGATAGATAGATAGATAGATAGATAGATAGATAGATAGATAGATAGACAGACAAATGAATGAATGAATGAATGAATGAATAAATAAATAAATAAATAGATGAGCGAACGAATGAACAAATAAATAAATAAATAGTAAGTAGATAAATAAATAAATCAATAAATAAATCTGATAAGTGTAACGACAGGGGGCCAGTATATTCAGATCACATCTTCCCTACATAATGCCCATTTTTTACCAGTTGATAGAAATCAGTGACAAATGTGGTTATTCATAATTTTCAAAATTTTGTGTATTACCCTCCTCTTTTGTACCATTGCAGTTTATCATGGTCACACCTGTTATTTATTCTTACCAGGGCTGAAGTGGATACATTTGTGAAGGCACCGACTAATTGGTGATATGAAAACATATACACTCACATGCATCTTCAGAATTGGTGATCAGAAGACAATGAGTATCATCTGTGACACTTCATTTTACATTGCAAGGAGAAAGAACATCGTTGGCATGGGTCAGTTGTTCTCATCTGATACAGTCAACTATAGACCGAGTTCTATAGCATAAAATGACTTCTGAATCTTCCCAATTTTGGAAACAGTGGGTAGGGGATAGGGACAATACATTTCTCCAAAAAAAAAAAAAAAAAAAAAAAAAAAAAAAAGCATCCTTTTTTGGG
>NW_007726475.1:557194-572134 GCF_000696425.1 Galeopterus variegatus
AATCTTCCCAATTTTGGAAACAGTGGGTAGGGGATAGGGACAATACATTTCTCCAAAAAAAAAACCAAAAAAAAAAAAAAAAAAAAGAAAAAAACAAAAGCATCCTTATTTGGGAAAGCATCCAAGAGTAATACCCTAATACTCCAGGATGTCAGAAATGTTATTTTATTTTAATAAACAGAAAATATTATATTTATTACATCAAATATTGAAATATATTCTGTTCCCAAATAAGTGAATACTGATTATGAGATATAAACCCTCATAACTATTTCATAAAAAATATTTTTAAAACTTGATTTAGGACATTTAGACAATTGTATCAGATTCTTCTTATTTTTGAAAATCTTGCCATACCTACAAGCAAAAGTAAAATCTATTATATGTGCTATCAATAATACCAGAATTATGAAATAGTATATATTTTCTAATCTTAAAAATATATCTAAGCATTATTCTTTGCAGTTATTATTTTATAAGAAAAAAAAAACTAATGGTTGTATGTCAGGAGTTTTCAAGATAAATGGGTTAGTGCAAACACTGAGTAGTATTTTTTCAAGCTGGATCTTTGGCACGCTTTTTCTCTCATCACTTTTATTTGCATCATTTTAGCCCATGCATAAATCAATAATTCATGAATAGTGCTGACACCAGAAATTTTTATGTATCATAAAACTAACTACTTTGTGCATGTCGATAGCACAATTTTATAATCACCTGCCATAAATTTGCTTACAGATGTCCTGGTTAAAGAAGTAACAAGTTATCAAAAGTTTTGGTTTCACTATGCACATCATATCTAACGAAATGTTTCACTAATTGAATGAACTATTTTGTTTAGTCCATATCAAACTTTGGTCTAATTTTCTTTAAATATAGATTTGACTTAATTGACTTCTGCAGTCAGTAAAATTTATAATCTGCAAAGTCAAATTAAAGCTTTTATGTTACAAGAGCACAGCAAAAGCAATTTGTGAAATTGCTTCTAGCTTGGAAGAGTTAATATAATTTTCAAACTGCATTGCTTCATCCAGAATTTTGTTTTGAATTAGCAATACTGTTTTTGTTTTGTTCCTGTAGTCTTGTTACTGTTTCTTAACTGAATTTATTTTAAGCATAACACTGGTTGGTTTTAAATGATAATCAAGAAAAAGCAAACAAACAAACAAAAAGCACAGGAAAAATCAGGCAAGCATGATTTGATTTCTTTTCTGAACTCCAAGAATAAGCCTAAGAGAAAAAGATTATAGGAGTTAAAGCAAAAAGGGGATTTATATGTGCCTTTGTGATTTACAAACCAGTACAAATAGCAAGATTCTCTGTGATTTTATTGAAATAAAATTCATAAACATAAATACCTACAGAGGCAAGGTGTACCACATATTGGAGTAATTACAAAGTATACATATGGGGCAGAAATAGCAAGCATCTTCTTTGGAATCATAGAAAGCACTTTCAGGGCTGAAGGAACAGCTAGCTGTATTCTTGCTTCTTCTACTTGCTAACCTTGGTATGGCCAGTTGTTTCAAAACTTTCAAGAAAATCCAGGAATTTAAAATTTAATGTAATGTTTCTAGATTCTTTTTTGTTTTGTTTGTTTGCTTTTATTATTGAAACATAATTGTTTTACATATCTGTGGGGTTCTGAGTTGAATATTAATAACTGTGTGCAATATGTGATGCTCAAATCAGAATAACTAGTATGTTCAATATTACACAATGTAATCATTTTTTGTGGCCCTTCACCAATTTCTCACTAACAACCCTTCTAGATTCTAAATGCTGACAATTAATTACTTTTCTTTGCTTCTCTACTTTTCATTTCACTTTTTTCCCTCACTTCCCCACCCTCCCTCCCCCCTTTTTTCCCCTCCCCCATTGTTAAGTGCCAATTTTTTCCAGGACAAACATATAGACTGAAAAGGTACAAAAAATAATACACCAAACAATTTTGTGTAATCATTGAGAGAATTCAGTACTGGATCATTAAAATAATGAGACAACTGTATAGCTAATTTTTCTCACAATTTAATTAAATGTTGTGATGATGATAGTAAACACTGATATATATATATTTTTTTTATGGCTTGAAGGTTTAGGCGTCATGTTGACTTCAGTAAAGGCTCTAACAATTAATCACTACGTGTTAACCTGTCTTAATTACGATCCTGTTCTCAAATTATCCCTTTCGAACTTCATCTTCTATTCTTCTCTTCTACACAAATAGAAACAAAATTGAATTAACAGTTTTTTTATGATCTTTATTCTAATTAGTGATTTTCAAATACCTCTGCTTAGAATCAGATTAGGAATTGACAAAGAGCTCAGATTTCCAAGTTTTATCGTAGAGTTACTATGAGATAAGACCCAGTGATGGGCACAGGCTATCATTTCTAATGCTCTTCAGGAGAATGTCAAATGTGTAATCCATTATAAGAACAATGTATTATTCTGATCATCTATTGATAAATTATTTCACAAAATACAAATTACAGTGAACAAAATCATACATTAGGCCTAATAAAATTAAAATATTACATTAAAAATCAACAATTTTGAAAGCATACAATAATAAACAATGAAATTTAATTTCTGGGAGAAATGTAATACATATTTCTCAGTTTTATACAGCTATGGGATTATGGGCATGTAAAATTTAAATTCAAGGATTCTGAATAGCTAAAACCACCTTGACAATGAAAAACTAAATTGTTGGTCTCATGTTTCCTGTTTTTAAAACTTACTACAAAGTTACAGTAATTAAAGCTGTGTGATAATAGTGTAGATAGACATATACACCAATGAAATAGAAGGAAGGACCCAGATATAAACCCATACATATATGGCACCAAGATTATTCAGTGGGAAAAAGGTAGTCGTTACAACAAATTATATTGGGAGTATTGTATATCCACACAGAAAATAATAGAGTTGGATGTTTGCCTTGTATTATATACAAAAAATAACTGAATATCGATCAAAGCCCTAGAATAGAGAGCTCAGAAAGTCTGCACATTTACAGTCAATTGATCTTGAACAAAGGTGCCAAGAACACACAATGGGAAAAGGGCAGTATCTTCAATAAATGGTGTGTTCATACAGAAGAATTAAATCGGACCCTTATCTCTCACCATATAAAAAAGTCAACTTCAAAATGGATTAAAGAAAAACATAAGACCCCAAATTGTAAAACTTCTAGAAGAAAACATAAAGAAAAGTCTTCTTGACTTTGGTCTGGAAAATGATACTTTGGAAATGATCCAAAAGCATATGCAACAAAAGCAGGTATTGACAAATGAGATCACATGAAACTAAAGTTTTTGTAAAGCAAAGGAAGCAATCAACAGAGCAAAGAGACAACCTGTGGGATGGGAGAAAATATTTGCAAATCATACATTATGTAAAGGGTTAATGTCAAAAATATATAAGGAACTCAAATAACTCAATAGCAAAAATCCAATTTAATTAAAAATGAGCAAAAGGCCTGAATAGACATTTATCCAAAGAATACATATGAATAGCCAACAGGTATATGAAAAAAGGCTCAACATCACTGATTATCAGGACAATGCAAATCAAACACATAATGAGATGTTACCTCACACCTGTTAGAATGGATGTTATAAAAAAGATGAACAGTAATTTTGGTGAGGATGTGGAGAAAAGGAAAAACTTGCATACTGTGGGTGAAAATGTAAATTGTACAGCCATTATGGAAAACAGTATGAGATTCCTCAAAAAATTAAAAATAGCACTACTATCCAAATGATCCAGCAATTTCACTCCTGGTTATGTATTAAAAGGAGTAAAGTCAGAATGTCAAGGGCATGTCTGCACTCCCATGTTAATTTCAGCATTATTCACAATAGTCAAAATATGGAATCAACCTCAGTGACCATTTCTGGATGAATGGATAAAAAAACTATGATACACATACACACACAAACACATAGTGGAATACTATTAAGCTGTGAGAAAAGAAGGAAATCTTGTCATTTGTAACAACATGGGTCAACTTGGAAAATATCATTCTAAGTGAAATAAACTGGCCGTGGAAAGACAAATACTGCATGCTCTCACTTATATATGAAATTTTAAAATGTTGAATCCATGGAAGCACAGAGTAGAATGGAGGATTCAGTGGCTGGGAGGGAGGAAAGGGGAGATAGGAGGGAAATATTGGCCACAAGACAGAGTTTTGGTTAGGAAGAGTAAGTTTGGGAGATCTATTTTACAGCTTTGTGACCATAATTAATAATGATGTATCATAAAAAATGTTTATACACAATTTGAATTCCAGTATTCATGGCAATATGTGTATATAACGACAGCAAATTGAACATCTAAATTATTGTTATTTTTTTTCCATTCAAAACTTAAAATTTCCACTTAAAATCTCTCATATTACCTCAGAAAATATTTTTTATCATTAAAGGCACACAAATGTAATATTAATTGATTATATGCATTTTTTTACATTGAATAACAATAATATTTTATTGAATCAATTTGAGTCATTCCCAAGAAGGAATACAGTTCCAAAATCATGATTTTATTTATAGCACAAAGTAAAAATTAAAGAATTTCTGTGTACCATTTTAACATTTTAATGTACTTCATTCCTATAAGGTTCTAATTTTTTAGTTGGCATAAGGTGTTCTTTTACAATGTACCAAATGTCTTGCTATGTTCTTAATTAAATTAGTGATTGTGCATCTAATTTTTCATTCATGGCAACAATGTTGGTTACCTCATTTAATCAACTAAATTAAACTTTCTTTTTACTATTTACCTTAAGTTCTGCATTTCCTTTTTTAAAAATGTTAACATTTACTTGTACATATTTGTGGGGTTAGGTGTATTGTTTCAATACATGCATATACTGCACAATGATTCACTTAGGATAGATAGCATTGTTTGTACCCATTAGTCCACCTGAATTTCTTAAGATATTATGATAAAATAGAGACAGTGAGCATGGGTTTTACAATATTCATTTGTCTTTGAATCCTGTATATGCTTGTTATTAGTGACCATGGGCCAGTTGCTCTCTCTCTTTGTCTTTCTCTCTCTCTCTCTTTTTTCTCAATGTACCTGCTTTGCATATTTATGCCAAATAAAGTGATTGTGTTTACAAAGTTTAACATAACAACTGGCCAGTGAACAGCGCTCAATGAATTGTAGCTGGTGGTGATTTTGATGAAGATGACAGTGATGGTCATAGTAATAATGGCAAGATGGTAATGATTGTCACATGACTTTCTAAATGCTTGCAATGTTTTTCAAATCTATTACTACAAATTCAAAGTTGCAAAATCATTGATGGCTATATAATTATCAAGGGTGTGTTACATATGTATAGTATCACCTCAGCATTCAAGAAATAAGGCAAAGAGTAATAGGTAAGGTAAAGACCAGAACGTTGATTAGCTAAAGAAAGTTCTTAAAGTACACCAAGATTAAATCAGGGCATATTTTAAGATGACAGCCATTTAAAGCCAGGGTTAGAGATCATGGTGCAGTCAAATTGATATTCTTGAAATAAACAGATTAATGAAAAACAAAAAAGGAAAGCTGTGAGATCAGGCTCCAGAAATCAGAAAGCTGGAAAACAGGAGTAGAGAGATAATTAATTTTATATACACTTATTAAATACTGGTCATTCTCACTGGTTTTACAGATTCATGGGAACATACTGTTCTTGATTGTAAGGAGCTTTCACCCTAACCTGGAAGACAGGCTGGATCAAATTCCCCAGCCCAGCGTTTGAGACAGATAGGAGTAGCAAGTAGGGCAGACTGTTTAAATGACAAGCAAGATCAGACTTGCAAAATGACTTGAATAATAGGCAGTGGGCAGCTGTGAACCAATGGAGCATAACATTTAGCCAATTGCTCTTCTGCCCATGCCCATAATGAGTTGTAAATTAGTGGTAACTTAAGCTAAGTAAATGTGAATAGGTTAGATAAAAGACAGTATCTTTTCCCCAAGAAAGCAATTGCTTACAGTATTTTTCACCTCATTTCTTGTACACATATTAACCAATATATACAGTTAATATCCTCAGATGTATTGGATTATCTATTCTAACTTAGATGTCCAAAGAGGTTTGTTTGTTTGTTTGTTTGTTTTCAAGATGTTGTTGAAACAACTTAGAAGACAAAATGATCTTACATTAATTTTACTTCCATGTTTGTTTCTATATGACTTTTTCTCAATTAGGTTACCAAATCAAATTAAACGTGTAACTACGCAATCAGCTTCCTCTAGTCATCCTTGTAAATTCCCTCCTATGACCCAAGTTTTCCTATTTCTGCATTTCTCCAATCATGTACCTCCACTCTGAAAATGAAAACTGTGTACTCTAAATGAAAATATGGTTCAAGTAAAATAAAATAAAACAAAGATGAAATAAAATTTTAGTTAATAGTATATTATTGTTTCTCTTTCAAGGAAATAGATTTTTCTGTTACATTTAATCTATCCTTTCTTAAGAAAAAATTCTAAAATGTTTAATATATTCTATATATTATATACTTTAAAAAATTTTTCTGCTTCGCCTTGTTTATAAATATTGCTTAATATTTATATATACATATATGCAAATATATATTGCCTTGCTTCAGAATACCGTGTGTCAGACAATGTCAACAGCTTCTGCCATCTGAATTACTTGCTATCTATGTTTCTGTCTTAAACACTAGTCAGCTAGTTTTCCATTTTTTTTTTTTTTCCAATTAATCACACTCTGTCAGTATTATAAGACTTTCAAGAAAAGGTCTTTTCCTGGTATTAGTCTAATAATTCTCCAAAGACAGAGTTCAAAGATAATTTGAAATCTTATTTAAAATGTTCTATTCAGCTATACCTATGGCTTTTATATTGAAACATAAATATAAAATCATGCTAGAAAGCATTGATAAGCTGTGTTAACTTCAAGATGTGGTGAACTATGTCTAACTATAAAACAAGTCTCCTATTATAATATCTGCCAATGTGAAAGTGCTCTGTGATTTCTTTTCATAGAATTTTCTATATCATCATTAATATTATAAGTGGAGCAAATTCTGAATCCCAGCTTTTCAATTTGATATACATTATTTCTTTATTTGCAGATTATTTTTTATATCACAATGCTATATGATAAATACACAGAATCTAATTGTTTTTTAAAGACTAAGTGACATATGACATAAATGGCTCAACTATGAATTAGTTTAATTTTATTTTTAATACAGTTTTAAATGCATTTGCAATTAAATCTGTCTAAATAGACATATATCTATTTATCCAGATAAATATAAATTTAATGATTTTGCATATATATAGTGTAGCCACATTTTTTTAGAATAAATATTTAATATAGTTAATCATGTGCATTTTATGAATGTATTTCAAAACTTTTTATTCAAATTTGTTTTTTCTTAGTGATCACCTATTTTTATAACATATGTTTGTAACAAAAGTGCTGATCAGCTATGATTATTTTTTACAGAAGAAAGCACCGGAGGAAATCAACATATGCTAGAAGAAGAAAAACATCAGAGAGCACATGAGGAACATTCTGTTTGTGAGTTGTAGTGGATTGATTTATGTCCCGCCAAAACTCATTGATGCTTGAATTGTGTCCCCCAAGTTTTATGTATTAGAAACTTGGCCTCCACTGTGACTGTTAAGTGGGTGGAAATCGTATTATGATGCTTGAATTGTGTCCCCCAAGTTTTATGTATTAGAAACTTGGCCCCCACTGTGACTGTTAAGTGGGTGGAAATCGTATTATGAGAATTGAAAGGTGGAGCCTTGAAGAGGTGATTAGGTTGTAGGACCAAGTGCCATAGTGAATGGATTAAAAATGGTGGTCAGGGGCATGGTTCTGAGGGCTTTAAAAGAAAAGGAGAGTCTGTTTTTTTTTGTCTCTCTCTCTTTTCTCTCTGCTTCCACCATCTTGCAATGTGAGACCCCTGGATCACTGTCACCACCACCAGATGGACTTTGGACTTCCCAGCCTCATAAACTGTAAGCAATACATTTTGTTTTCTTTATAATTCATCCAGTTCTGTGTATTTTGTTATAAGCAACAGAAATGGACTAACACATGAGTGTTCGGGTCCAGAAAGCAATACCCCAAAGTGAAGAACTCAGAAGCAGCCTCAAAAGCAAGGTTTTCCTCTCACCTTCCCTTGCCCTCCTATCCATCAGCCTCATTCACCCCTGAGGCAAACCATACAAATTAGAATCCCTCTTCCACAAGATGTGTCACAGATATACTCTAACTGCCCCGCACCCCAGGAGCTAGCCATAAAGAAATTCTATGACCTATGTTGTCTGATTGTAGATCATAAGACTCCCATTCCAGAAAGGGTCCTGCTCCATATCCTGAAGGAATGACTGGTACACAGGCCTTGCTGGGTTTTCCCACTCAGTCTATTAGCATTAGATCATTCTTTTCTTGTCTGGTCACATTTCTGCATGGCTGTGCCTGCTTCATAGAACTGATGCCAGAAGAGATCTGGGGAGGCCTGATAGCCTGGCTCAACCTACCCTGTCCTCTTACCAGGTTCTTGACTCTGCTACAGGAAAAATTCAAGAGCAAAGTCACAGTAGAAAGTGAGAAAAGGTTTAATGTAACGAATAAGAGATACAGATTTCACATAGTGCAGCCTAGCTGCAGAGAATGAGCAGGGCCCACACCAAGTTTAACACTAAAGTAAGAAATACACACTTAAAGTTTAGTACAGCGTGCAGTCTTGCTCAAAAGCATGAGCATCCACTTGCTGAAAGTAAGTTTGATACAAAAAGAAATACACACTCCACAGGCAGACTGTGAGCTGGCCCCAGAGACAGTGAATAACAGTCCTGCCTTCTGTCGGGATTCAGCTTTTATAGTTTTACTATTTAATACATATTCATGATGTCTAATGAATATTCAACTAAAGGTGTTGTTACCTGTTAGCTGAAATAGTTGTTCATATGCTCAGTTGGTCTTCCTTTAGGGTAGGTTCATTGGTCAAATTCTATCACGTGCACTGAATATATCCAAGAATATTATGTGCTCTTTAGCACCTCTAGATGAAGGTCATTCAAAGGATAAATTCCCTCCCACTGAGCATGTTTGGTCATTAGGGTCAAATAAGCCTGTATAGATTCCTTTTACTGTGCATGCTCAGCTACTCAATTTGCATTAAGTCTACCCCTTGTGGGTTCAATTTCCTTATGCTGGTGCTGAAAATAGGTCCAACAAGCAACTCTACTCTAGGGGAGGGCTTTGAGGAGAGGCCTGAGACCTCAGGGAGTGGCTTGAAACCCAAATGTGTGTATTGTAACCCAAACCCATGGAATCCTAGCACCTCCTATCTCAGAACCTAAGCATAAATATGGATAATTTTCCCTATATTTTTGGGTCTTCCTTCTGAAGGCTACTGTATCACATAAAACTATGATATAATAAAATTTGTTATGCTTTTCTTCATATTAATCTGTGATCATCAGATGATTTTTCAGAAAACCTTCAGGGAGTTTAAGGGGATGTTTCCCTTGGTCCCTATATGAGGAAGACTAGAATTAAATACCTAAGTACTTTTAGAGCCTCTACTCCTTGAAATCTCATAGAATGCAATTTATTTATTTTAATAAATTATATACTGTCTTGAGAAAGAGAATCATTTATAACTTTATACTTGACAAATATTAGTTCACAGACATCATTTCATTGGGGTTCTCCATAATGTTGTGAGAGAGAAAGCCTGGAATATTTCGGGCATGTTTAAGATGGCGCATTGAAATTTAATGAGACTCTAACTTGAAAACACAAGCTAAGGGTAAAAAGGACCTAGAAATCCTTTTTGTGTAAGTTTTGAATGGTCTTTCCATTTCTTAGGATCACAAAGGAGAAATGTAAATGACTAAATAATTAATTTCTTGGAGTTTTCCAGATAACAAGAACTAACTGAAGTGATTTGACTTTTTCTCTCTTCGCCTCCCTTTCTAATCTGGCTTCCTAAATGGCTGTTGAAACTGGACAATTCATCCCCAAACTCATTTTATTTGGTCATGCTACATAGATTACTGTAATATCCTCCTAATTACGACTCTGGTTGTGTATTGTTTATTCCCTCTCCTTCCTAATTCATTTTCCACATTCCAGACAATGATTTTTCTCAAATGTCAATCCAATAGATGTTCTTCATTGTTGTTAGTATAAAATCCAACCACCCCCCCCCGCCCGCCAAATTCAAAAGCCCTGTCGTGCACTTTAAAACAGATTGAATGTCAAACAGTATACATGAGGGTACTTCAAAAGTTCATGGAAAAATGTGTGTTATCTTTTAGTACTATTTTCCATGAGTTTTTTGAAGTACCCTCATATATAATGTTTTCTCTAACAGCAGCAGTGCTATGGTTACTTTTCTTTTTTTTTCAAGAAGTTTTCATGAATGGTCCATATTCTTGAAGTTAATGCTTTGTATTTTCTATAACATAGAAAGAATAATCTAGAAAAGATGAAAAACTACAATTTTATATTAAATTGTAGACATGTCAATATTGAATAAAAAGACCTCATAGAGAGTAATTAATGTAATTACTTCTTACATTGTGTCATTTAGATTTAAACAGGATACACTTATGCCTACTTTACTATGCCAAATATGAATGTGAATTAAAAATTATTTAAATGGCAATTGTAAGTATTTGATTGACCATGTAAAATCTTTTCTTACACGTATAAGTACAATAGCAATGATACACTGCTAAATCTTTAAGGCAATTTATTCTACTATGCATAAAATAATATCAATTAATTTAGAAAACCTAAAACAAACTGGGAGTGGTAAATTTGTTCCAACCACAAAAGAAAAAAAAAATCTTTGTCGAATGATATCTTTCAAGACATTTTGCTTTATTTTCTTGTAGAAATTCAAGTCTAACTGGCATGAATGAAAAATAAATTGTTCTCTGGTATCTATCTGGGGTAAATATATTACTATAGTTAGTAATCTATGGACCAACACTGTAGATCAAAAATGTAAATTAGCTACAAAAAAAAATTTAAGTTAAACTGTTCGTTTCTCATATCCTTTATGGAGTGAAATTGCAAATCCAGACATAGACAAATGGATAATTATATAATATTGACTTTTCAATAGAAGGGTATTTCTTATTACACCTATCCAAAATAAATTTAGTCTCTGGAATAAATGGCTCAGCAATTTTAAAATTCAGACAAAACTATTTGGGCTCTCCCTCCTCCCTCCTTTTCCCCAGGAAGGTCTGCTACATAATCTTCTGTAGTGGACAATAGTATGCATCAACCAGATCACAATTCAGGAATAGTGCACCCAGATGCTACAAGAGCACCTCTCAGCTGCTACCCTACTTCAAATACAGATGAAGAAAGCCACCTTGCCCAAGATGATGACCTGTAACTGGATTGCATCCAGTGAGTGCTTAATGTTGAGGTATGAAAGCCCAACCCTCTTGCCTCAACTTGAGACAACTTTGAAGGAACATCCTAGCATTAGAGATACTAAGAAGCACAGCAGACTCTTTTTCATGTCTGTGCTGCAGCACCATACCGAGCCTTTCTCCTGTCCCTTGCAGAGGTTTTTCTACTAAGCGCATTCTCTAATAAACTTCTTGCACATTAATTTCTATCTCATGAGCTGATCTCCAGGAACTCAACTAAAAAACACCCTTTCTGCACATTCCATTACATGATAGTCTCAGTATGTAAAAATCAAAAAATACATATTTTGAAATGAGTTAGTTCTTCAAATTTAAACTCAGTAGATCTCTGCAGTTACACATACTTACTCCAGGGATAGTAAAACTAATAAAATATATATTTTTTTCTATCAAGCAAAATGTATGCAAATTGTCTATGAAAACAATAGTTTTATAATAATAATTATTATTATTATTTTCTAGTATAAGACATCTGCTTTTACATATGATGGTACTTCAAAAAGATAATACAAATCTTTCCATAAACTTTTTTATGGAAGGACTTTTTTATGAACAGATAATACAAGTCTTCCCTCTCATTTAAAAACCAATGCATTGAGACCTTTAATATTTTGCTGAAATTAATTATCAGGATTGGTGAGGTACTGAATCAATAAGACAAAAATGGGTTTTAATTATCAGTCTGTTACTAATTAAATCTGTGTCCTTGGACAAGCCATTTAATTTCTCTGGGTCTCAATTTTGTTTTCAATAAAATGAATGTTTGAAACAAAATAATAAGTCTCCTTTCAAGAAAGGTCTAGCAGCCGAAAGATAATCCAGAAGAAAAGCCAAAAACGCAAAATATGACAACATGTTAGTAGTTAAATAATAGTTTGTTGATCCCAATTTTATGAAAAAGAAGACTGTGAGCATGGTAGGGAACAGTGAAAGTTCTCAGGAGAACACTGTGGCCAATATTCTATAGTGCAGCGTAGTCTCTCAAATGCAACTGCCCATTTTCAAGACCAGGTTCATCAGTCTCCTGGTAACTAGGTTAGCTATGAAAGTAAATTTTCTTTGAGGAAAAGTGAGATATTGCATTTGTAGGCACAGATTTAAAGGGAGAGAGAGAGGGAGGTTGGGGATAATTGGGTGGGGGACATGGGGTACAAATGGGATTTGTGGTAATGGGTATGCTGCCAGTATGAATCTGGCTCTCACAGCTTTGTATCTCATGAATGTTCATAACCAATATAAATGGATGAATGAATGAATGGATGGATGGATCTGTTGCACTTTCTCGAAGTTCTCTCCTCCCTTCTCTTGACTAGATGAAGAGAATGGCATGGCCCTAGGGGAAGGTGGAACCACATCATGAGAGGAGCTAGGATCCTGAATCACTGTGTGGATAAAGGAAGCCTGCCAGCCAGAGACACTGCGCTTATATGATGTAGACTTTTGTTGTCACTAAACCACTGCTATTTTGTTCTCTGGTAGTGATTACTCCAGTAATAACCACTATTGGAATGAAGTTTAAAATTAATTTATTTCAAAACATTGTCCCCCATCCCCTTTAGATGTTACCCTTAAAGATAGTTAATTATATAAAAGAAAACTCAGCTCAGTAATTAGCTGTAAACTTCCAAAATAAGGCTTTATTATTTTCTCTCTTCTTTTCTGTTCATGACAAGCAGTGGCTCCTTCTTGATGTAATTGTATCACTTATTAAATGGTAGCACTATATATAAGTTTGTAGCATGTTTTCACTTTCTCTTTTAAACTTTTTTATGAAAAATGTTTTATGTTAATATATAAATAACTTTCATAATGAAATATTTTCACATTTCTTCTTTCTGTAGATTTGACATAATTTGTTAAATAAATCTTCTGACAATGAATTTTCAGGCCATTTTGAATTTCTGGCTATTATATATATTATCTTGAGATTATTTTTCTGGAATAGCTATAAAACAATGATTGTTCACAGCTGATCAGCAGGTTGAATAATAGTTTAAATATTACATATACTCATAAAGTTGTTTTTTCTTTGAAATCAGAACATTCAACTCTAAATATTGCTTACTTTAGATGAATTGTCTAGCCTTAAATATCTCTAGTATTCTTTCTGTGTGTTAAGGTTTTTAACGGCTACTCTTAGCTTAGACAAATACATACAAAGCTGTTTAACTCTTAACAATATTTTACATATAGTCAGAAGACAAAAACATGGCCAGTGTATTTTATTCAGTTAACCTATGCTGTTAATTAATATGTGTTTACAATGTATGGAGTATCATTACCGATAAAAGATTTTAGGCAACTTACTACTTGTATATCAGACTATCTAAAACACAGAACAGAATAAAAATGCAGATCAGAAAATAGTTTTTGAGTCTACAAAATAATCAGAAACAAATTCACAATCTTACAAGGAACAAAGCATTCTAAATGGACTAGAATTTAATATTAAAAAATTGCCCATGATTTTAGGTAGTCACATTTTAGGAAAGAAAAATAGCTAAAGCATATTTCCCATTATTTTTCATAAAGGAAATAGGCAAAATTATTTGGAACGGCCATTTTGACTGTAAATTTTAGTAACAGCTTTTATTTAAAATTGTGTTCCTATATAAGTATTATTGACAAACAATAAAAACCTCCACTGCTCTGATACTATCAGGGGATATAAATTCTTATTATGATAGCTATGGATGAACAATATTTAAGTATATTTAATTATTTCAACCAATACTTCTAAATTTCAAAGAGAGTCATTAATACTCGAAGTCTTACTTCAATAAGTAATATAAAATGCTCTTATTGGAAGATCGTTTAAGAAAAGAGATTAGTATGTGGCTGTCTTCCTAAAAATGTGTTCTTCTGTCTAGAGGGGCACATACTTTATGCAAAGATTAGTACCACGACTAATGAATAATGGAAGTAAGCTACCTCAAAAGGGATAAAATGGTTAGGAGATTATTGAGTCTTTGCATTCCTTTATTTTGAATGTGTGTGAGGTCAGCTAAATGAATGTGTATGGAAATCCAAACAGAATAAACTAGAAGGGAGCAGTGATTTCTATATGTTTTTAAAATAATTTTGCACCTTTAAAAGCAATAGGATTTTTAAAAAATAAGCAGTATAATATATAGTACAATTAAAATGTATTCCACTTATTAGCTTGCCACTTAAAAATAAGTCAAGTTAATAACCTTCTTTCTAAAGTTTGCCTTCCATGAAAAGGTAAGATTATATATGCATGAATTAAATATAAGTGGATTTAAATATAAATGTTTATTAAAGGTATAAACTTCAAAGTGATAAATTATTAATCAATTAATTTAATATCAACAATGTAGAGCTATTGTGAAGAGAAGAAACATAATCAAGATTCTGAGATGCACACGCAGATGTAAACATAGAACTACCATGTGATGCAATTTTCCTATCTCCTGTCAAATATTTTTTTGAATGTTAGTTTTTTTTTTTTTTTTT
>NW_007726475.1:572144-582951 GCF_000696425.1 Galeopterus variegatus
AAAAAAAAAAGAATGGTTGGAGTTATTATGAACTAGATTTTAGGTTTTAGACATCTTTCATTTCTTCATTCATCAATGAATACACACCTACTGTATATCAAACACTATGCTTATCACTTGGGGAACAAAAATAAATAGCTCTTATTCTAAGAAGACATACATACAAGCCTAGAAATTAGAACCAAGCATTAAAAATAGTTGAAAAGTTAAGCATGGGGCATTCATCTAGTCTCCCTTCATACTGTACCTACACCCTATCCATTCTTCAGAAGGACATATTAAAAAATTAATCACCTCATATCATACCCTGAACCACATCCTTTAATTATTGTTATCTAGTGATTCCTCACAGGGTTTAGAATGAATCCAACACTGCTTTCTCTCTCCTGATAGACTCATGGGATTTATTCCTGCTTAAGTTCCTCTCCTCATCTGACACTATTCCCCCCCACCCACCCTCTAGACATATTCAGTTTTTTGCTGTTTTCAGATACAGCAAATACACCGTACATCCTTTGGGATTGCTATTCCCTCTGCCTGGATTTTTTAGTCCATCTTGCTGTGGCCTGCTAGTTCTAACAACTCTGGTGGCAACTCCAGTGGCACTGAAAAGAAGCATATATACAGACCATCCTCTTCAAAGTTGTCCAGTTTTCTAATGACTATTACATTTTACTGTTTTGATTATGTTACTGCATTTATTACTGCATGAAATTATATTCATATGCATTTATTTACTTCTTTTTGACTTGACCATCTCCATTAGAATCTAATTTTCATGATAACTAAACTCTGGTAAGTATGGTTTTCTGCCTTATCCTCAAATATGAGAACAATTTTTGGCATATATATGAAGTGTTTAATAAAAAAGAAAAAAATGTTGAGTGTTGAATGAATGAGTGAGAACTGAAAAAGAACTCAAATTAGGCATGATGAGCTGAGTCTTGAAAGTTGAGTAGAATTTAACCAGAGTGCTCCTTAGTTAAAGATAACAGTGTATCAATACCTATTTATTAAATGTTACAAATGCATTATATTGATGTAAAATATTTATGAAAAAATGAAACTGTATGGGATATATGGGGACTCTGAATTTTTCTTTGTCTAAAAATGCTCTAAAAAATAAAGCATATTTTAAAATGTTCCGTAAAAATACAAAAACAGTGGAAACAATAATTTCATGGCAAAAGATAAAATGATGGGATAATGTTTCCAAACACTTCATTTCAAAACCTTGAGTTTTTTGATTATGGAGATACGGCTATAGGCTCTTTAAGTTCAGTTTCCGCAGAAGTAGATCCTGGGATCATGTGAAAAGGAGATAGTAAGAATTATTCCTAGGAGAATTAATGGTGTAGTGGAGAAGTGGGACTGGGAAGGAGAGAATAGGCAAGAGCGGGTACCAAGCAAAGTCTTGTGGACAGTAACTTTGCCTCAATCCCACAGGTGAAATCTGGAGACAGTTTGGGTCACCCTTCAGAACAGCAAAGGCAACAATTGAAGCATTTACACCTCACAGCCCTCAGTTACTAGATAAGCCTGCTAAAGGTGAGATCAGGTGCTCTAAATTCCCAATAATTTACAACTAAAGTGAGGCAAACAAGTTCTTGCAGCCCAACAGCTGCCTTCAGAGAAAGACTCAGGTGCTGGCTGTTGGGAGTAGAGGAACCCTGAAAGCTGGAAATGGTACCAGCATCTAAGGAGATGTGGGTGGGATACTGAAACTGACGTGATTACTACAGTCAAATCTTTGAACTACCTACTTTAATCCTAGTGGTTCTATACAACAGGAGTTATTATCAATCCATTTAGGCCCAGTTGGTTTTGTTGTCTGAATTAACCATAGGCGTCTAAGTGTAGTGACATAGTTTTCTTCTTCTACATTAATTGTTGTCAAACTTTAGAGTGAATCAGATTGCTCTTCCACACTCCTGGAGTTTCTGATTCAGTAAGGTGGGAGTGGGGCCTAGAATCTGTATTTTTAACAAGTTCCCAAGTGATATGATGTTGATCTGTGGAATCACCATTTCTCTTCTGTAGATTCCCCAAATAATTTTAATGAGTATTTTTTAAAGCTATGAACATGGTTGTCTTATGTATAGAAGATAATTGGATTTAGTGATTATGGAGTCTTAAAACTTTCCATCACATGAACTAGCTCATTTGATTTTAATAACTAGAATGTATTTTTGGAATATGCCCTATTAAAAAAATGATGGCTTATTTATTTATTTTTTTACAAGGTCTTCCCATTACTTAAGAAATATAAGTAAATACAGTTACTAAATGCCCATTGAAATAACTGATATGTCCTACTGAAATAACAACTGACATGTGGGTTATAATTGGTTAATCTAGTACACTACCAAACAAAATATAAAGGCAATCAGAAAATACACTATGGGCCGGCCCGGTGGCGCACTGCTACAGTGCGCCGCTTGGGAAGCGCAGTGGCGCTCCCACCGAGGGTTCGGATCCCACATACAGACCAGCTGCTCACTGGCTGAGCAAGGTGCGGGAGCAACACCGAGGGTTGCGATCCCGTTGCCGGTCCCGGTCCGGTACGGGCGCGACACTAGGGTTGCGATCCGTTGCCGGTCACTAAAAAAGACAAAAAGGAAAAAAAAAAAAAAGAAAATACACTATAAGAAAATGAAAGGTTAAGCCATTTAATTTTTAATTTCTCAGTGAAGTGACAGCATCTTGATAGATTATAAATTTGTGGTTTCCCTAGTAGGTAATACATTTTCTATTAATTCTAAGGTTAGGAGGATTAATGGATTGATATAGTATTTTTTTTTTCACTTGAAATATTGGGTAAAGCTCTGTTTAAAGTAAAAAATAAATTAACTCTGTAAACTGTACTTTGTGTATTAGAAAAATATATCTGTAAACCAAAATGTTTAAAAATAATTTTTTACTTCAAAAAATTGTAGCTTTCAAAGATGAGACCCAGAGTTCCTCACAAAAATTTACTCTGAAAAAACTCTACTTTCTTTTAAATGAAAACATGTAGTGTACTTGCCCATATATATTCATAGAACAAAGCTGCCATAGAACTAAATCTTTTATGAACATAGGATCATATGTTTCCATGAACATAGATTTGTTATTGAGGTTCTATTTAAGTATTTTAAATATGGGGATTCTGTACTCTTTATTTAATAATGTGTTTGTAAAGTAGTCTCCTTGTTCTTTTATTTATCTGATTCATATTAACATTTTACTCCTCAACTTAAGTTCTGACTATGTGGTCTACTCTTAGTTTGGTGGCAGGCTTTAATTGTTTCACCTCCTGAAGCAGGTGAATACAGACATTTGTTCAATCCTTCAAGAATTTGTATTAATGTTTATTAAACATTAGTAAAATGTATTATTAATTCTAATATAGTTTTAGAATATATCAGAATTGCTATATGGTTGCATTTTTAGACAATTCTTCTCATTTCTCAATGGAAACTTTAAGGGCTTTATCTTAACTTGCCATATTGTCAAAAAGGTAGGCATTCATTCTTAGGGGGCATTGACAGTCCTTTACAGTCAGAAAGAAATACAATTTAAGCAAAGTACCACATACTACAAAGAATTTAAAAAAATATATAATTGAAATCAGAAACTTAATCACCATCTAAAAATCAGCTTAAAATCTGTGTTATTTATATAGCAACCCTTACATACTGTTCAGCATTTAAAAAGATGAAGCTCGGGAAACATAAAAACATAGGTCTCTGAAGATCCAGCTCCACTGCACTAGAAGAGACATAGGAACTTCAGCTACAGCAAACCCATCTCTTAAAAGCATCAGCTCACTTTCTTTTGGTGTACTGCCAGACACTGGCCCAGACACGTGGATTGAGGGATTGTAAGGTGCATAAATCAGCAGAGTATTTCGGAGAAACCACAGAGCTCGCTGAGGGTCCCACAGATGACAGAACTAACTCGAATAGCTCATTACCAGCAGAGCAAAGTCATCAGAACCACTGCCCCCACTGGGAAGTTTCTAATCACAGAATCCTTTTTGCTTCCCTGAAAGATGGGAATTCTATGTAAAACATAAGAAATATACATTGTGAAATTTTTTTGTGGGGATTTACAGAGAAAACTACCCCATTCCATTCTGGCAAGAACACACTGAATTGCAATATTCTCTGATACTTTTCCACCTCTAACACTTTGAAATTTAGATTTTATTTTTCTGACAATAGCCTATACTATTTCTATATTCCACTTCCTCATTCATTCTCAATCTCTTTCTTATACTCATTGTCAATTGAAATCCTCACAGTTTTTCCAAATTACTTCTCTATTGCTCACACTTCTTGCTTCCATTTTTAATATGTATGGCTAGGCCAACCTTGCTCTCCCGGACACCCTGGCCTGTTCTCCTCATCCCATCCCATCATTAGCAAATCAATTACAAACTGCTCCCCCCCAGTGGCATTGATATGACATAAACTAGATCTAGATAGAAACATAAAAACATTGAGTTTGATTGGGTTGAAAAGAAGAATGCGAAGATAGGAGGCTTTCCACGGGCCACTTCAGGGACCAGGCTCTGTGAATGTGGGTTAAAAAAGGAAAATAAATGGATAGAAAGAAAAGGAGCAGTTAGACTGGTTATTTTCAAAAGGACAGAGAATAACAAAGGCAAGGTTGTGGAGAAAGGGGAACTCTTCTACATTGTTGGTGGGACCATAAACTAGCACAGCCATTATGGAAAATTGTTTGGAGGTTTCTCAAACAACTACAGATAGAACTACGATACAAGCCAACATCCCATGGCTGGGTGTATATCTAAAGGAATGGAAATCATCATGTCAAAGGGATACATGAATTCCCATGTTTATTGCAGCTCTATTTACAATAGCCAAGATATGGAATCAACCTATCAAGCCCATTGATGGGCAAATTGATACAAAAAATGTGATATGCATATACATAAAAAAATACTACACAGCCAAAAAGAAAAAAAAAAATGAAAGTAGTCAAATGGGTGAGCTTTGAGAGAATTGTGTTCAGTGAAACAAACCAGGTACAGAAAGAGAAATGTCTTCACTCAACAAAAAATGTGATATGCATATACATAAAAAAATACTACACAGCCAAAAAGAAAAAAAAAAAAATGAAAGTAGTCAAATGGGTGAGCTTTGAGAGAATTGTGTTCAGTGAAACAAACCAGGTACAGAAAGAGAAATGTCTTCACTCGTAAGTGGAGATAAAAGTAAATAGAAAGAAAAAAAGAAGGAAGGAAGGAAGGAAAAGAAAGAAAGAAAGAAAGAAAGAAAGAAAGAAAGAAAGAAAGAAAGAAAGAAAGAAAGAAAGAAAGAAAGAAAGAAAGAAAGAAAGAGAAAAACAATAATAATAATGTGCTGTGTAGAGTACAATAACATTTATAAAGCAAATGTATTTCACAGGGCCTAGTTTCCAAAGCCCTGATACTTTTCCACCTCCTGTAGTTTCAGGTATAACCTAACTTTTTAAAATTACATATAGAAATGTTAAGCTTTCAAAAGGCAGGAAACTTCCCCCAAACTAAAGTCTCTGCTTTAGATAAAGAATTGTGACACAGCAAAATTGCTGGCTCAAGGACAGATGCCCTTGGAGCAGGTTAACCTAAAGTTACTTTATTGCTATGTAAAAATACTGAGGAAACTGCTGTAGGAAAAGACAGTATTTGCTAAGAACAATCTTTTGTTGGTGGATTGACTTAACCTTTTGCAAATTGCATTATGGAATGTCACTTTGTTATTTCACTGATGTCACCAGACTCTATTGTTAAACTCTACTTGGCCATAACTCCACCTATGTTCTTTTTCTGTAACTTTCTGGCCTGGAGAATAAATACTGAGAAAGAACCCCAGTCTGGTGTTAATTTCCCAGGGAGGAATGCCTCTCTCTTGAGGGTTCCAGGGAATTAACCACTTTGGGCTTTCTCACCACTCAGAGGAAATGGGCTTTGAGTAATCCTTTATGTCTTTGTCACCCAGGGGAAGAGAGGTGACAAAGAGAGTGCAACAGTGTTGAACTTTCAGAAGGAGAGAACAGAGCTGTGGTTACTAGAGGTAGAAAATGGGGAGGTGGAGGGGAGCTAGGAAGAAATTGGTTAATGGAATATACACAAGGAATTACATTCTGTAATGATGAACATGCTAATTATCTGATATGATTATCACACACAGTACACAGGTACTGGAATTCAACTCTGTACCCCTAAAATATGTTTGTTTGATTATTTTTCAGTTAAAAAAAAAAAAGAAATGAATGGAGCATATAGAGAAGAAATCAATGCTAGGATACAGATTCTCAGATTGTGTGTTTTAATAGTATCTTTTATTTAAATTAATCCTTTGGGAATTATATTTAAAACATAATATATGTACATTGGAAACTTCCAAATAGCTCAGAAGGTTTCTAAAGAAAGAGTAAAACTCAGCCTCTCTTCCCCATGAATTATCATTACACAGTTTCTTTTGTTTCTTTGAGAAATATTACATGAGTATACAGTCTTTATTCTCAAAACAGGAATGTTAATGAGATCATAACATATATAATGTCAAGTAACATGTTTTTCATATCTAAAGAACACTCAAGTAACATGTATTTCCATACCTAAAGAACATTTTCATATTAATACATATAGATATACCTTATCTTATTTCATGGCTACCATGCATTCCATTACAGTATGATTCATAATTATTTAGCCAGTTCTATATTGATAAAATTTATGTTGTTTTCATTTTTTTTCCTCTTAAAGAACATAAATGCTTACCCCATACTTGAACATATCCATAGAATACATTTCTAGAAGTTTATTTGTTAGGGCTCCAAATTATGTGCATCATAATGATCTTTAAACTAGTCTATACCACTTGATTTTTCTCAAAACTGGTTTCTTGACGTTGAGGTCTCAGCTTCACAGTACCCTCTCAGGCCTTTATGGACAACATAGTAATTCTGTTTTCCCACACTCTGTTTTATTTCCATCCTTCCACTTGCTACCAAGAGATATTACCTGGTAATACATTAATTATTATCTTCTATGTTTTCTGCATCAGGATGCAAGTGCTCTGAGAACAGAGGCTTTTCCTAAGTTGTTCACCATCTACTGTTGGGCACAAAATAAGCAGAAAACAAATAGTTGTAAAATAAACAAGCTGATTACTACTAGTATCATGGCAATATTTCACAACATTGTGTTTTCTACTAAGGGCATAATAAAAAGGAATAGCCTGTGGAGTTTTTAAAATTTTGTTCCTTGGGCCTCTTCTCTGTATTCATTGTCTATATGACCTCATGTAGTTCCATGGATTTAAATTCTGTTTATACACAAATGACTCCTAAAAGCATATTTACAGCTCAGATATAAACTCCAAAATCACACAACATTGTACGAAACTCCACTGGACACTGAGTAAGTATCTCAAAACTAACATGTGTAAAAGCAAACTCCATGTTTATAACCCTGTTTGTTCTCCTGCAAGTTATCAGTAAGTGACAGCCTCATTCTTCATCTTGTTCAGGATAAAATCTTCAGTGTTATCTCCTTGTCTACTCACATATAAGATATCAGCAAATCTGGTTGGTATTCCTTTAAAAATCTACAAAGAATTCATTCTGAAATCTATGTAACTACATCTTGCCACCTCCATTATTGACACCCCTGTACAAACCACAGTCATGTCTCATCTGGTCTTCCTGCTCTAGCCTTATTTCCAAGGAGCTAGCACATAGTTTTTAGACATAGGTGAGTCTTATCACTCCTCTGCTAAAAATCAAAGTTAACATCACACCAGTAATAACTTATGTGACCCCGAATATGATGCAATGAAAAGGGCACTTCACCCCTTTAAAGAAAAACCTTAGTTTTCCCCAAAATGAATAACCTCAGTCAAACGGTTATAACAACATCAGATAAATCTAAATTGAGTGACGGTCTACAAATTATCTGACTGGTCCTTACCAAATCTGTCAAGGTCATGAAAGGAAATGAAACATAGAGAAATTATCACAGATTGGAGGAGACTGAGGGGACATGGCACCTAAATGTGACATGGTATACTGGATTGCATCCTGGAATAGAAAAAATGCATTAGTAAGAAATATGGGGAAATCTGAGTAAAGTCTGTGCTCTGGTTAATAGTGTTATACCAACGATGATGTCTTAACTTTGATAAATGTACCATGGTTGCTTAAGTTAACATTAAAGAAAACTAGGTGAAAGGAATATACAACGATAATATTCTATCTTTATAATTTTTATGTATATGTAAATGTATTTCAAAATAAAAAGTAAAAAAAAATAATAAATTGGTGGCTTTACATCTCACCTAAAAAAGGAAAAAGGGTGTTAGTGCACCGGGAGATTCTGCCTCTCTCCACTTGCCTTTCCCCAGCCCTCTTACCACATCTTTTGTTCATTTTTCTTCACATGTTTAGTTACTCTGCTCAGCAAAAAGCCTACATATGTTTTAAAACCACTGAGAAGCTCAGAACTCAGGGCATTTGCACTTGTTGTGGGATTTCTTCCCAATTTTCCATATGGCTTTCTTCCTGAGATCTCTCAGGCAGGTGTCTGTGAAATGTACCCTGAGGAGTGAGGCCTTCCCTGACCATCCTTCAAGAATACCTCTCCCCCAGCGACCCTTCTAGCAGTCACTATTCTACTTACCCTCCTTTACTTTTCTTCATATCACCAGTCAATTTCTAGGTAGAAATTTATTTATGTATGTATTTATTGTTTTCTCTTACTGCTCTGTGAGACCAAGAAACTGATTTGGTTCCTGCTATTTATTTCCAGTTCTTAAACTGTTCTCTGCCATGTCATAGATAATAAGTGTTTGTTGAATATAAGAAATAATAATAATAATAATAATAATAATAATAATTGTTAATTTGGCTGGGAAAATTATAAGAAACAGAAGGGATTTAAAATTTAAAAAAAAAAAATATATGGTTTATTTTCCATTCTAATTTACATAATAACATTCTAATTTACATAGTAGAAACATACTAGGAAACATACATTTTCCCAAATAGTTTAAAATATGCAGTTACATTTATACCATGTTTCTAAAGGGATGATGAGTACAGCCAAAGGGTATAAACTAGTGTCCGTAGTATAGTATGTCTTTAATAATTATTTGTAGAAAAAATATTAATAAGTGGGCACATGAATGAAAAAAAAAGGTATAATTTATCTTTTTGTTTCCAAGAGTTTAATTTCTGGTTCAATTATTTATCCTATGTAGAATTCCAAATGAAAGGCAAATTTCAAAAGGTTATAAATGCAATATCAATACACAAAAATTATTCCTCATCTATAGCTGTCTTATTGCAGGTAAACATAAAATACTCTCAGAATAGTTATTTTCAGGATGTTAGTCACCCTTAACAGAAATATGTTCATGTAAAAATAAACCAAATATTTAATATTTTATTAATTTCTATAGGTCTCGCTATATGATTCTTCAGGAAGTTCTATGGCATCCTGAAGGCCAGTCACTGACCAGGATTTACATAGTGTGATATCACACTGTGAAGTAAAAGTATGTTGTATTGGTATGAAGTTTTAGTATACTCTGGAGTTACCTTGGAATCACAAAGCAATTAGCTAATAATGTTAAGAAGTTATGGCTAATTTAACTAATGGTTAATGGAGCCTAGTAATACTGTCAGAGTTGATGAGCCCAGGGAGATTTTGTGCAGGAACACACAATATAGTTAGGGTCCTTTATCTCCTTTTAGAGTTTAATTAGTATCCGGAAAGATAGGCTCTCATTATGGTAATATGCCAAAAATATGGTTTTTTGTTTTTAATCATTTTAAAATTTAAGTGTGAATAGTAATTAACAAGAGGCAGAGATTTATTGCTGTGTATATTGTATGGGTCAAAAAACCGTGTTTATGTAACCCCTAAGATACTTAGCGAAAGCATGCTTTTCTATGACTACCAAGGTAAATGGAACTTTAATAGATATAAACAAGATCCTCCTTTCCTCTATATTTTGAAAATAGAGCACTAACTATATTTGTGATTTATTGAATAACAATAAAATGCAATTAAATAAACCAGTGGTTGAAATGAAATGAAAAAGTATATAGAGAAGATAGATTTGCAGAACAACATCTTTCAAAATGGTTAGAAAAAAAAAATGGCAATGTCTTCCAAACAACAGTTTTGAAGTCCCTAGCTAAAGGACAATGAGCCGTACTTTATGAGCTTTGTGTTTTATTAATTAAAAGGTTTGAGCTTGTTGAAGAAATTATGCTTTTTCACAAAGCTTATGTTATTGAATAAATTCTTTGCTACAGGAAAACTTAGCTTACTCCTGTGAGAAATTTGTTTCCAAAGTACCAAATTTCACTTCCTTCCAAATAGCCAAATTTAAGTAATAAATGAGAAAGTAGACTTATGACCTAAGGAAAGAGAAAAAATTCTACAAAAGAGCTAAAAAAGAGAGCCTTTGAAGAAATGCACCAGTTGGACTATCTCAACAAAGTTTCAGATGATTCTAGTTCACTGGTAAAAGAAAGATTTCACCTCTCCTTTGCCTTCTATCAGGAATTTATTTCAGGTATATGGAATAAAACTTTGACAAATTTACTCCAGTTAAAAATAATGGGAAAAAAATTCACAACCAGCACATTTGAAATAACAAAAGGATTGGGTTGGTTCCCAGCTTCCACCGTGAAAATATATAGCACCGAAACTTCAATTTAATATAAAAAGGGTGACAGTACTATCAATGACATGGTGGAAATCAAATTATAAATGGTAAATAAATGAGAACTTCTTTCAAAACCA
>NW_007726475.1:583638-585425 GCF_000696425.1 Galeopterus variegatus
GTATGTATATGTTGTACAAGTTAGATTTAATAAGTTTTAGTATAGAGTCAGACTATAAAAAATCCTAGTATAGAGTCAAAATTTGGAGTATGATTGTAGTTAAGAAGAGGTCGATTCTAACAAGAAGAAACTAGAAAGCCACTTAAAGAAGGTTTTGTAGGATTTTAGAAGGTTGAATCCACAGCTGCCACGAAAGCAGCTAGATGCCACGACTATCATGCAGATGGCCCGCCAGCCACTAGAGTGCATTGACACAAGGAGAGTCACCAGCAGAGACCAAAGAAAAGAAGAGGATGTCTCTCTTCATGAAGCCTATTTCAGAGTGACAGAAGAAACATCTGCTCTGTGATAATATTGGGGGACCTGATCACACCTCTCAGCATTGGACAGATCATCTAGGCAACAAATGAACAGAGTAACCATTATTCTTTCTGAAGGAGAGAAGAAATCTAGGGCAATTAGAGAGAGAAGGGGGGATTGGGAAAGGAATGGGGAGAGATTGGACAAAGGGCATAAAGAATAAGTACAATTTGTAACAATATATATGCTGTAATATTGATTTGATCAACATATCTCAACGGTGAACCCCCAAAATGTATAATCAATTATGGTTCAATAAATTTTTTTAATAAAAAAGAAGGCTGAATATGGTGGGAAAGAAATATTAGACTGATTTTTTTTTTTAACAAAACATAATCAAATAGGAAATACTGATTCCCAGGCAAGCAGAGTGTGCATTAGAGAGGCAAAAGCAAATTAGACTAGAGATTTACACTAAAGTTAATCACAGTTTAGTGGGAATAGCAGATAAATTAAAAATAATCAGTTTAACATTTTTATTTCAGCCATAGAAATAAAAGTAACCTATTATTAGTGGGTAGAGATGAAGTTTACAACCAAACCTGAAGTTGTCAAATGAGATTTTCAAGGGATTAATAGAAGTTATACATGTTAAACAAATTTAGTCAAATACCAGGCAGAAGGAACTAAGGTAAAGACAGTTCAGAAACAGTATGGTATAGTCAGCAATATGAGAAGTCTGATCTTAATGGAGCAGTGATGGTAAGTCACGTGGCTTTATGAAACAAGATGGGAGAGATACATATGGGAAGGAAACCCCTGTAACTTCCTGTAAGGATGCAAGTTCTCACTTAATGTGAGAAGGGAGGCAACTTAGCTAGTTAGAGGAAATTCTCCACTTGGTGATAAAGTACATGTGATTCTCTCAATGCCTTCTTCATCCATCAGGATGACTTTCCTGGTATTGGTGGTCTTGTGCGCTCCATACCGATAAGAACGTCAGTACCTACCGTCTTGCATATTGCTTGGTGCTCTACTGGTTCTCAAAAAATATTTGTTGAATAAATAAACATTTGTATTATGGAAGGTGATATATTAGTTTTTCTTGCTAAATTGTAGCCTAACAGTTTCAAAATCTCAGTGGCTTACAATAAAGCTTTATTTCACAATCTCAGGATTACACCTCAGCTGTAGTTTGACTGATCTTATCAGTCTTGGGCAGGCAAGGCTGGACTCCAGGCTTAAAATTGGATTTGAGTTATATGTTCTTAATGCAGATTATATTGGCCTTCAGAAGATGAAAATCAGTTATTGGTGTGTGCATGTGGGATTAGATATTACAATAATTTGTAGTCTTTCAAAGAGCCATAGTATGAGAACAAATATACAGTATACCTGTGGAATTAAAATTTCATGGCAGGGAAGAGACAATTTGGAAAAGAAAAAAGTCTAAAAAGGCTTCTTCAAGAGGGGCAATAGTGTATAAA
>NW_007726475.1:585891-599677 GCF_000696425.1 Galeopterus variegatus
GACAATTTGGAAAAGAAAAAAGTCTAAAAAGGCTTCTTCAAGAGGGGCAATAGTGTATAAAAACCATGAAGAAATATCGGTTTCAGTCTTTCCATGTGTCCTTAAAGATGCAATGGCTACCTGCGGCATAATTTTCCTCAAGGCAGAGACCAGAAGCTATGAAAAGCCAAGCCAAATCACTCATGCCCATTCAAAGCAAGCCTCTGTGTGTTCTTTTTCTGCTCACTTTCCATTGGAGAAAGCAAATTTCAGCCCAAAATATAATGGAGCAAGGATGTTCACTCTAGGTATTCCAGCAGGAAGCACTGCAAATTCACAAGGCAAAGGGTGTGGATGTAGAATAATGTTACAAAAATGAGTAGAAAGTTGGATACAATAATCAAATCTACCACAGATGAATCCTAAAGTTCCAGTATGACTATCAATAACCTAAAAGAAGTCAGTTTTTAGCTCAAACATTTGAGAAAGGAATAGTTCAAAAAAGTGGGGTGGTGAAATTTTCAAAAAGAAAATAGTTTACTTTTGTCACTTTTTCTCCTCAAACTCACATTCTGGCAGTCTGACTGCACAGATTGCTTGCCAGCTGACATAAACAGCATTTTGACTTTATTGAGCTTCCATAGGAGATCTGAAACATGTGCAAAATCCCTTCTTGTTTTAAGCTACACTAAATAATTTGGGAGGTAATTTATATAAACTGGGAATAAGAGTTTACAAAGATTAATTTCATTAGCAGTTTCATTATTTAAAAACATATTAACAGAAAACTTCTATAGATAGCATGTTCCTATAGTTAAAATACTCATGCCGATATGCACAAATTACTATGAAACGATAGTAGAGGTAAAGTTATTGAATAGTTTCTTCTTGAGCAAGACAGTTATATCACTAAATTTTCTATCAATAGAGTGGAAATAAATACTTCATAGACAATAAACTCAGGCCATTCAAGATGTATACACTAAAGAAAAGCAGCTAATACGAAGGATCATTAACTTCACATATAACACTGAAGCATTTTCTTTATGGATGTAGAAAAAGAAATTGATTATTAAAGTGAACGCTTAAGCTATAATAAATAGTAATAAAAATAATAATAATAAAGCTAATTCTATAATGCTAAAGTATGTTAGGGTTTCTTTATGGATGTAGAAAAAGAAATTGATTATTAAAGTGAACGCTTAAGCTATAATAAATGGTAATAAAAATAATAATAATAAAGCTAATTCTATAATGCTAAAGTATGTTAGGAATTAAGATAGAATGAAACTAATCAAAACAGAAGAAAACACTTTTGATTCCTTCAAATAAGCAGCTATGTAAAGGGAATTAACAAAATAAAAATGTTTTGAAATCCAACATTAACTGCAAGTTAAAATGTGGTTAATCATGCTGGCTCTAATGTCAGTTGCCTGGGTTTGCATTCTAATTCTACTTAATTAGTCATGGGAAGCTACACTTTCCTTATCTAACACTCAAGAGCAAGTATTCAACAAGTATTATGCATTCTTATTTAATTACTACATTTTATCCTCTAACCTTCTGTAGCAGGCTTCACAAATTTTCTCTGTAAAAGGATATGTAGTAAATATTGTCACCTTTGCACAACGTGATCTCCCTCTCAACTAGTTAACTCTTTCATGGTAGTGTGAATGCAGTCCAAAAGGCATGATTGAAAGGGTGTGGCTGTGTTCAAATAAAACTTAATTTACAAAAACAGGCAGTGGGCTAGAGATGGCCTACAGGCCATGGTTCACCAACCTCTATTCTAGAGAAAATTGAGTCCTTGAGAAAGTGTTTTGTCAAAGTTCAGCCAGACCTATTTAAGTCTATATTTTAATTTCATTTTAACTATAATATACTAACTCCAAATGTCATTATTTTATTCTAAAAATTATCTATTATTTAGTTAGCAATTTACCCTCAAAAAACTATCTTGTTTAAGTATACTTAGTATCATTGTGACAATTTGCAAAAGGAGCAATTATTAAAACCAAAGCTTTATCACTGTTTCAGCAAAAAGCCTAGCTGTCCTATGAAACCTGTGCCATGCCTTACATAGTAGAGAAAGACCGATGGAAAGATGCCCATTCGGAGAATGAATTTCTTTGTTTGCCTACATGTTCCATGTATATTTATTACTGACTTTTTTTACACTAATCCAAGAAATATTTATTGGTCACTTACTATGTGCTAGAAACTATTTTGATTTTTATTAATTATTAATTTAATTTATTTATTTTGAAGTTTTATTTTATTTTTAATTGACAATAATAATTATAAATATTATGAAGTACAATGTGATGTTTCAATACATGTACACATTGTAGGATAATTATATCAAGCTAATTAGCATACCTATCACCTCAAATAGCTATCACTTTTTTGTGATAAGAATATTTAAAATCGACAGACTGTGAGCCTAATCTGTGTAGGTTATTTGTAAGGCTGACACATAAAAACTTCTCTACATATTTCCTCCTAAAAGACTGGGAAAAAGAATGCCAGGAAGATATAGGAGTATACATATGGAAGTCTGCAGTGAGTGCAGGAGCCAAATGAGGCAAGCAGAGCCTCCCTGCTACAGATCTGGAAGTTTATATGTCATCTGTCATAGTACGCCCTGGGCCCCGTGGTCTTAGAGAGTCGCTCTCTTTCACAAGATGATGCAGGGATTCAGGTTGCTTATAGGTCATCATTACATCATTAAGATCACATGGGATACAGATCACTGCAACAGGAGAAGAATGTGCTAGAATGTCATACAATCATGTTGGCTTGGAAAAGATACCACTTTCATTGACTGACAGAGTCTATTTTCATATCCCTGACTATAAAACCTCTGGGAAGTGAGGGGCATACACATACATTTAGTGAGCAGTAGATGCCTGTGCCACAGATGGAGAACATGAGAATCAATTTGACCTTGACACTAGAAAAGTTCTTGTTCAAGAACTACAGAGGATCTAATTTTATACTTGCAGAGAAAAAAGTTAATGCTAGCATATGTATTTGCTTGTATGTATTTGTAATATATATATTATAGCCATAATGAGATAAACATTATTGGTTTTCATCTGTAGATAATAGAAAAATAACATCATTTTATAGCAAAATGTGGCATTAAAGTACTTTTATGATATAAAGGTAAAATAGTTGTCAAAATGGAAGTTAGTAGGAGAGAGGGAAATAGAAGGAAAATAATATATACATCTTACACATTAGGGAGTCAAGAAATAAGCTAAACTAGAAGTAAAAGCTTGCAAATCAGTTTCAAAGATAATATTAGATATTTTTAATTAGATATAGAAAGACATTACTTATTATTCAAGTTACAGCAGAAATCAAAAGAACTAAAAATTAAAACATTTATTAATTGTTTCTATTTCACATAAATTTTGAGGACAGAAGGGTGACTTTGGAGACTGTACCTATTTCTTATATTAAGCATTTCTGTATCATTTAATTGAAGCAGGATGACGTATGGGACATCTGCTATGCAGAGTTTCTTCTGAAGTTCTAAAACTGAAAAGAGTGAGCGGTAAGAGCCTATTCATTTTCATGAGAATTATTAGTCATTTGCAGGATCCACAGGCTAGTTTTCTGATTCTTAGCTCATCTCCCACTTCCTGGTTATAAGAAAAAGATGATGAAAAGTTCAAACATGAGGAGGGTTTCAAAGATTCACCAGTACTGTTGATTCACTTTTACAGAATGCTAGCATACAATTTCCTCTCACTGTGGTAAAAGGGTGCTGACGTTTCCCTTTCATTTTAAGACAAATGAGGTGAGGCTTCAAAAATACAGCTCAGAAAGACTGGGTTTGTATAGAAAAAGGGACTTGCCTCTGCTTTGATGCTGAACTGTAGAAACATGTAGACTATTATTAAGATATTGTAGCTGAGAGAATTTTAAGAATGTTATGTATGCTCTCTGGATTTCAGAAGCTATAGGAACTTGAGAGTGACCCACCGTAAGGAAAAGCCTAGAAATGGAGAAGCTGGCTGGAGCTACTGGAGATACCAGGTTAAAAGAGAAGTCAGGAAAGAGACATATCTCCTTCCCAGAACTTTATCATTTTTTTTAATCCCCATCTTATTTATTTATTTATGTACTTATTTATTTGTTTATTTAGTTATTTTAACATATTCATTATTACAAGTCATTATTATTCTTTATGCCCCTTACCTGACCTATCACTCTATGACATGCTCCTTACCCCCCTCTCCTATCTCTAGTAGCATCCTTAGGTTTGTTCTCTCCTTCTGAAAGTTCAATGTATCATTGCGGTGTCTTTCCTTCCCTCCCTTCCTTCTTTCCTTCCTTCCTTCCTTCCTTCCTTCCTTCCTTCCTTCCTTCCTTCCTTCCTTCCTTCTTTGTATCTATCTATCTGTCTTTTACAGTGACCTTAGTGGACACCAGAAAAGGAAGCCAGGCCAAGCCATTTTGAAAAGATCCTGCAAAAAGGCCTGCCTGATGTGGTGATGCAACCCCTGAAGAAAATGTTTTCATGATTTGTGCTATTGGAGGAGGAATTGAGGAAAAATCACAAGAGGATATCCAGAGAGTGTTTTTCGCACTTTAGGGATTGGTGCAATTTTTCATTTATCCCATTTGGCAAGTCTCTGAGGAGCCTTTAAACTCACTCTGTAAGAAAAAGAGATAGCATTTGGGTATGTGTTACACAGGGAACACTGCTCCAAGCACAGCATCATCTGTCAAATGAAACTGCTCTTTTCCTTTTATTTCACTCTCCTATCCTGGCCCTGGGGGAACAAAAGCAGCTAAGACAGTAGGGTGATAGGACTGAAAGAACAAGGCAAAAGGACAGGTCTTTTGATATTTATCAGCACAATTTAAAGAGCCTGGGTCAGTCCAGAGCAGATAGATGAGTGTGAAGATTTATGTGGTTTAAGATTGAAGATAAAGGTTTGGTTTAGATTGGACTGGGTTTCTTAACACCTGAACAAGACTTAGAATTCTCTGACAGGACACAGCTTTCTTGTTATCCTTAATTGGTGCTGGCAAAGAGGGAAACATATAAACAAAGAATAAGATAGAGTGTCATGCCCCATTTCATATCAAGTAAGCTTTCTGAGGATTTTTTCCCTTTGAAGATGAAGCAGATTCTGCATTTATCTTTGAAAGTCTGAAAGCTTGCAGTTTGAGTCTGTATTCAACTGTTTTCTTTCTATCAAATGTTATTTTTGAGACTTCTGATCGCAAAGATAATATGCATTCTCTAGATGTTTTAGTCAGCCTTTGTCTTAACATTATTTATGGCACCCCAATTTGTTGTTCTATTTTTGCTTTTACTATTTTTCTGGTTAGCCAGTTTCTCAGCTTTATCACTCTTCAGAATAGTAGTAAGCATTACATTGTCAATGTGTGTGTGTGTGTGTGTGTGTGTGTGTGTGTTTTAAAATAGTTTAGTGGTCCCTGAGGGAGTGTTTGTTTGTCCCCTTATCTGAAGAAATTTATAGTAATTTGTCTTTTTTCTGTGCTAACCATAATCATGGAGGGCATTTTATTGAGTAAAACAAAACTTAGGTTTATTTCTATAATGACTTTGGCCATGAATGTTTTGTATATTTTCATCTTCATCTTAGTAAAGAAAAGTGTGCAAATCTCTTGTAAAGTCATAAGTAGAGAAAACACAAACATACTAACCTGTAGTCATTTCAATTAGTTTTTGAAAAATTAAGAAGACAGCTCTGCCAAATATCATCTTTTCAATTATAGAAACATACTGAAAAAGTTTCCAAAATTTTCACTCTTGTTTGAATTGATTTGAAATTTATAGTGGGGGAAAAAACTCCTTTAATAATATACAGACTCCATGTAAATAATGTAAAAAATAACATCAGTCCTAGAATCTCATGTCACAATGTTTCATTCTTTTAGTCTGCTTTTGATCATTCTCTGCCGCATTATATTAATAACATTCAATGATGCTCATACATACTAAAGAATATCGTCTGTGGTATTGAATATACCTGGCACATGAAAAACATATTTCTGGTTATTACTGAGGAAGACAATTTGGTTTCACAAATTCACAGTCTACACTGGTATGAGTAGAAAGGGCAGAGAACAAATTTGCATTTAGTACTGTAGCCCAGTGCCAGCGCTACCTTTCATAATGGAAACACACACAGGCCCACTCTTGCACACGCACATGCATACTCTATGAATACTGTGCTTGTCATTGAAAATACAGACTACACTAAGAAACTAAAAATGTCAAACCCAGATTTGTTCTTGAAAAGAATTTAACCTCCTGTCTCTCCACTTGTATTTTGTGCCTTAACATGTAAAAATGTGGAGAATCAAGGTGAGATTAAAAATGTTAGAAGGAGGAAGAGGAAGAAGTCGTGGACAAGGTGGAGGAAGAGGAGGAGAAATCTCAGAAATAGAAGCCTCAAATCCCTGCAGTAATATCTAATATTACTTATTTTTGTTGAGTAGAAAATAATTGTGCAGAATAACAAACAAATGAAAAACAGCTCAAAACAAAATGAACACATTTGACTGCTCTCTCAGTCACCTGGCACCAGAAATTTCTGCCTACCTTCAAGTATAGACTTACCCCTGAGTTTTAGCAAAAACTAAAAATCGTATGATGTCATAAATAAGTAAAAATATTCAAGTTCTATTCTTCCATATGTGTATTTTTCTGGATGTATTTTATGTTTCACTAAGAAGTTAAAAGAAAACCCTGTGTAGCATATTGAACATATAATATATTTAGTAACATCATTTCCTAATAATGTATTTACAAATCCTTTCAATATGCTAATTATACACTGATTTTGTAAATGAATTTGCTTAAGTTGACTAAGAAAATTTCATTTCTATTCTTATTCTCTAAATTCTTTAGCTACTTGTCTGTGACATGTTTGTCCTCATCTACTAGTTTTGTGGCTATAAAATGTAAGTTTTCAAATTTGATTTATATAAATAGTATTTAGCATATTTAACCAACTGCATTCTGCACTTTATAAGTTTTGCCAATTTTTAAATTCTCATATGTATACTATTATCCTAATCAATTTTATATCTTCACTCATTGTCTAGCCTACATTATATCATTAGCAAGCTCCATAACTTAAGTCGCTGTGTTTCAAATGTCCAAATAAAATTAAAAGGAAAGATAAATTGCCTTCTTGTTATGTTAAGATGATAAATGGTACAATGAGAAAGAGCTCTGAAAAAATGTAAATAATAAACAAAATACAGCAGAGCTCTTTATCACAGGCAAAATTTTAACATACATATATATAAAAATCAAAATTTTGAAAAATCTCAATCATAGAGAGCATTTTCAAAATTTGTCATAAAATGTTAGGCTTTTAAACAAGTTAAATTGCTCTAATTAAAACAAACCCAGACAAAAGGATTTATAAATTTTTAATGAGAATGGAAGAAAAGTCTATCTTGACTAGTTATCTAAGAAATGCAAATTATAACTGCATCAGTGCTGGGTGCTACATTTTAAAATACCACATAATTATTTCAGTATTATGGTAAAAAGGTTCATGTTTTTAGTGGAAGTGTTAAACAAAATAATTTTGGAAAACGATTTCAAATTTGCATATATGTATACTTTTCTTTATTTTGAACTAATTGCAGACTCAAACAACTTTCTTATTTTGTAACAACATATGGAGATATACTTCAAAAGCTGTCAAATACCCTATTCCTTGATCCATTAATTTCACTGTATCTACATTTACTATTAGGAAATAATACAATAAGCAGAAAAGCTAAATAAATGAACATATTCATGACAATAAGTTTTATAATGGCTAAAATTGGGAAGACAAAGATATATGCTAATATGCATTTTTATATTAATTAAATAAATATGTTGTTAAAAAATAATTCTGAAGGCTGAAGAAAAAGGAAAATTCTTATGACATGTTAAGTATAATTTTTTAACTAAAATGACACTACTATTATCATAAAAGCTATGGAAATATGCATAAACCTAGATAAGAATAGGAAAGGAGGGTGAAAAATTGATTTGTTTGGTTTTCGCTTTCCTTGTTTTTCCTGTAATATTATATTGCAAATATCATCATAAATAAAATATATTAAGTACTTGTTTTATCAAGAGCTACGTTTATACTGTCATTTTATTGATGCTCACTTAAAGATACATATTAAAATTATAATTGAAAACAGATTTTTTTTTTCTTTTTTTCTTAATGGTATGAACAATATAGGTGCATTTTCAATTGATGGGAATTTAGATTAGATGACATACTGCATGTGGTTTGGCTGTTATTTTCTGGTAAGAAAACTGAGCCTTAGAGAGATTTACTATTTTGCTCAAGATCACATAGTAAGTTATGTACATGTTATGTGAATCAAGTTAAACCTAATTTTGAAGCCCAACAGGAGGGAATGAAAAATAAATACATCTATGTGTTAGAAACCATAGACTGTTCTATAGAGAACAAATGCAACACCTGCCTATATGTATCTGTACTTGTAACATTTTATGTGCATAATCAAGTTAAACCTAATTTTGAAGCCCAACAGGAGGGAATGAAAAATAAATACATCTATGTATTAGAAACCATAGACTGTTCTATAGAGAACAAATGCAACACCTGCCTATATGTATCTGTACTTGTAACATTTTATGTGCATGTCAAAGGAGTTTTTCTCTCAACACACATACACACACACACTCACCCAAACCAAGTACTTCTGCACATATTTTTTTAGGTATTTTGAGGCAAATCAGTGGAGAGCATTGCAGAGGATGCTAACCACATGTCTTCTTTAAATTGTTTATTCTTTATTTATTTTATTCATTTCAAATCACATGTACCCATACTTCCATATTTCTGCTAAGTACTTCAAAACTTCAGTAATAATGTATACTTCAAAGGACTGTCATTTGACTAATGTGGTATCTTCTTAAGCATTGACTTTCCTGTTTTGTGTTTGCTCCCACAGCAATTTTGGTATATCTTCATCAAGGCATTTGCCGATAGGAGTTGTAATGATCATTCTGTGTCTTTTTTTTGGGAAAGGGAGCAATGCTTACTCATCTCCAGAAGATGAGGGCACAAAAAAAGCTTTTCAGTAAATACATACTAAATAAAACAATAAATAGATGTTAAGCTCCCTAAAATTGGACTGCCTCATGCCTCATTTCAGTATGATGTTATAGCATGAACCAAATATAAAACTAAATACAACAACTCTTGAATATTGCCTTTGATGAAATCTCTTGAAGTCAAGGAGGAAGGAGATAATACAGCACAACACACAGCAAAACGTTCTAAAAATACTATTTTTTTTATCTTTCTCTAAATTCTCATACAGCATAAGTATTGTTACTGATTGCTCCTCTCTGGGTTAAACAGAAACCCATACCAGATTTTTCTCTCAACCTAACTTAATCTTTCTTATTCTTTACCTATTCTGTGTACTTTAAAAAGTTCTATGTTTTTTAAAAGGTAAATTAATCTAGCCTTTTGATCTTTTAAATTTTACTCCTCACCCATTACCGTAAAATATAACCACATCAAAAGTTTAAGTATCCATTAGGCAAATAAAAAACAAAAACACTCTTAGAAAGTTCTTGGTGTGGAAAACTATAAATGTGCTAGCATTTAAAAAAAATATTGAAATAACAGAATGAATGCAGAATTAAGAAATTGTGCTAATAACTTTTTAATTATTTTTTCAATTCTCAATCCTACTTTGAAGGTATCTTATGAGCTTGTGAAAAACTGTGGAATATTGTTATTTTTCCTCTAGCTAGATGCCCAGTGAAGAGGAACTGTTTGTTGATTCTTTCTGTCAATGAGGACAGGAACTTGACTAGTTTTGGAACTGACTTTGTTCTGGTGAAATTACACTTTAGAAACAAAAAGCACAGCAATTTATTCTTTGAGAAAAGTGAAAAGTCATCTTAATCTGAAAGCTGAACACTGAACTTTTCATTGTTGCTTTTTAATGTATTGAACTGAGTTTATATGCAATTTCTGGTGTTAAAACATTAGAGACATGTCTATCCCCAAAGTATATTTGGAATTAGACTGTTAGTTTCCTCCCAAATAAATTTACCATAATATTGAAAAACTTAAACATGCAGCAATTCAATTTGAGGCACAGAGTTCAAACCACATCCTGTGGTTGGACCTAAGTATGTTCATAGATGTATTTGAAAGATTTCTCCTTGCCTCCTGACTGTCAGCATTGCCATTCTCTACTGTTACTCCTGTTATACCTCAGACTGAAGGAATAGAGGATGTTTAACTTCCAGAAGATGGATATTACATATAAGGTAAAAGGCTCTGGGAGATTTCTTATGAAGGTCAGTGAGCTGTTCCTCACATATGAAACTTGATAGGAACTACTGAAAGATATAAGCCTAAGATTTTCGGATCTTTTGGTGGCTTGGTCTCTGTGAACTTAGTAGAAATACGTTTCCCAAAATTCCCTGGACTAAATGGTTTTGTTTTAGAATTGGCCACAAAAGAAATTTGTGCAAGGTTTAGAAGGCAAAAGGAGTTGGCAGCCGTTATGCTGTGAATGTTGGTGGAGGCACAGGGTGCCACTGAAATTCACAGATGCTGTCCCTGATATGCCAGCTTGCCAGGTAGGCATGGACAGGGCAGCCGCAGGGTGCAAAGGCACACCAGCTTCCACAAACTGCCTTCCTTCATCTTCTCTGAGTTCTAAGTGACCTGTATGTTCAGCTATGTGACAAAAGTCAGGTCAGCATTCTTTTCTGCAGGTCATTATTTCATCAACATTGGAAGCAGTGAAAAACAAAACAGTGTGTCCTTGCAAGTTCTAGTGAGCCCTTGCTCTCCCCATTTCATGTCCAGCTTTTCTTCCCAACTGGCAGCTCAGCTGACTTACTGCAACTTCAGCAGCAAAAGCCTTCTATAGACTTCCTTGTCCCTTCTTTCTGTGGTACAAGGCTTAGTCTCTGGACTACATCCCTTGTTTTTTTATCACCAATGGCGGTTCTGCATCCCCAATGAAACCCTGACTGGCACATGTCTGTGGACTAACAGGAGAGGCATCTATGTTCAGCATTCTATTTCTTTTATTCTGTCAAAAATGTTTACAACTTTTTGAACACACAATATGACTTTAATTAGACTTTTAGAAAATTAAGGGAAACAACCAGATTTATATGTGAAGTAAATAGAAACAGAAAGAGCCAACAGCCTGGAGTTAAGAGTCAAGAAGCTCTGCTAAGTGACTTGGCAGGTTCAGGCAGCAATGTGGAGAGTGCATGAAAGGAGAGACAGTAAGTGCACATGAAGATGGAAGTGTAGTGCCTGTAGGAGCTTTTATTAGTTTTCTAATGATGTCATAATAAACCACAAATTAAGTGACTTAAAACAACACAAATTTATTCTTTTACAAATGCAAAAGTTCTATTGGGGTTTTACTGGGCTAAAATTGAAGTGTCGGCAGAGCTGTGTTACTTCTGAAGGCTCTGGGGACATCAGTTTCTTTCCCTTTCACAGCTTTGAAAGGCACTTGCATTCCTCGACATACGACCCCCTTTCTCCATCTTCAAAGCCGGAAACGTTGCATCCTCCTCTGATCTCAGCCAGGAAAAATTCTTCTCTTTGAAAAACTCATGTGATTAGATTGGCCTACATGGATAAATTAGGATAATCTTCCTATCTCAACGTCCTTAATCTTAATCATATCTGCAGAGTTCCTTTTGCTATGTGATGCAATATAGTCTTGGTTTCCAAGGATTAGAACGTGGACACATTTGGGGAGGAGGGGACATTGTTCTGCCTACCACAGTACTCAAAGAATTTATAAAAATTATTTATGATAGAAAATGTCTGAGAAAAGCTATCTGTCAGGGAAGACTTATAGTTTGGATACACTCTAGTTTGAAAAATAACAAAAATATGACCTTAGACATGAAACTGAAGAATAAAAATTAACAAGAGTTTTATTTGTTTGTTTTGTTTTTGAGTTTTTTATTTTCAATAAGCTGCATTTATCATCTTATGTCTTTATTTTTTCTAAAGTACATGAAGCACTTCAAATCTTGAATGAGATTATAAAATCAAAAAAGTGGAAGACTTGAGCAAGTAAAAATTATTGCAGATATTTCCATGTGAAACTCTGTTTAATATGTCAAAGAAAAGGGTTTAGTATTATTTTAATATTTTTACGTATCTCAATTATTTTCACTTTTAGGGACCTAGCCAATAAAAAGCTTTTTATTTGCTCTAAAGTACATGAAGCACTTCAAATCTTGAATGAGATTATAAAATCAAAAAAGTGGAAGACGTGAGCAAGTAAAAATTATTGCAGATATTTCCATGTGAAACTCTGTTTAATATGTCAAAGAAAAGGGTTTAGTATTATTTTAATATTTTTACATATTTCAATTATTTTCACTTTTAGGGACCTAGCCAATAAAAAGCTTTTTATTTGCTCCTAATTTGAGAAAATCTATAGAGTATATAGCTATTTTTAAAACTTTTGGATGGTCAATTATAACAACACTATTGCATTCATAATGAACAATTAATTTTCACAATCTTCTCTGATTAATATAGTTTACCACTTTGAAGAGATAAAAACATTCCTCCAGCATGGAAATTTTAATTCTTATGTAATTTCAAACACAACAGTCCTTGAATGATAACTCTTAAAATTTATCTATTTCTCTCTTTAATAAACAGATAAAGACCTTAATGGGATTTCATAGTGAAGACATATAGGATAAACATGATTTTAATTTAAAATTTTAGGTAAATGACAAGCAAACATCTTCTAATTTTCTATAATAGTAGTTCACAGTTTTGCAAATCTCAAAAAATATTGGGTCAACAAATTCTTCACTCAGAATTTTACTTTAAGCACTGTAAGTTATGTGATTTAAACTAATATTCTACTCAAATCTAAAACAATGTTTGAGGACTTTAGTGTATTTTCATATATAAATTATCTCATTTATTTTGTCCAATAACACCCTGATGTAGGTATGACATTGTACAGGTGATTATTCTGAGACTGTTGAGTTGAATATATCTGTTCAGACCCAGACTCTAATGGCTTTACACCTGATGCCTTTTCTGTCACACACCCATATTCTTAATTTTTCTAAGCAGAATCTGTTATGAGCTGTTGGTCCTTGGTTCCTATAGCTGCTCTGCTTCCTTTGTGGCACCCTTCTCTCATCCACTAAATGAAAAGGCAGCTGTGGGCTTTCTATTTACAGCATGTTCCCCCTGTTATACTAGTGTTTGTCCTCATCTCCAGTTTACTCATCAGCTGTCTCTGAGTCCTCTAGCCATTAGTCAAAGCACACTCTATGTAAATATAATTTTTTATCTTCTTAATGAAAATATTTTAATACTCATATTTAACTAAAAATGTCTGTCAGGTGGATTTGTAATGTTTCATTTAGACTTCAGTGAAATGAACGACTTACAAATCATCAAGGTGACTTCATTATTTCCTTCCTAGGAGATGCATATGGTTTTATATTACATTGTTGAAAAAAGATATGGATATATTTTATAATATTCAAAGTGTGTTAAATTTTTAAATGTTATTTGAAATAACTTAAATTGTAACATATAAACACACACATACACGCACATACAATCAAATATTATTCAGATATAAAAAAGAAGAAAATCCTGACATTTGATTCAACATAGATAAAAACAGAGGGCATTATACTAAGTGAAATTAGACAGAGAGAAACAAATTCTATATAATGCCATTTATGTGTGGAATATTCAGAAATTGAATTCATCGAAAC